>NC_051162.1:78702883-78757068 GCF_013339745.2 Dermacentor silvarum | reverse complement strand
TTTCTCCTACGTTTGAGACGCACCTTGAGCGCGTCGCAGCTATTCTTGATGTCTTCCGCAAGGCTGGGCTCCAATTAAACTCATCGAAGTGCCACTTCGGGTGCCGACAGATTACAGTGCTCGGCCATCTCGTGGATGCTTCCGGAGTACAACCCGACCCGGAGAAGGTTCGAGCAGTAACAGTTTTTCCTGTAGCTCAGTCTGTCAAAGACGTCCGGAGTTTTGTGGGGCTCTGCTCTTATTTCCGACGGTTTGTGAAAGATTTCGCAGCAATCGCTCGACCACTCACTGAACTTCTGAAGAAAGACGTGCCTTTTACGTGGGGTTCCCCTCAGGCTGCCGCATTTTCACGCCTTATCACGACTCTGACCAATCCACCGATCTTGGCCCACTTTGACCCGTCCGCACCTACAGAGGTCCGAACCGATGCCAGTGGTTATGGGATCGGTGCAGTCTTAGCGCAACGGCAACACGGACACGACCGCGTTATAGCCTACGCTAGCCGGCTCCTGACAACTGCAGAGCGCAACTATTCGATTACCGAGCACGAATATCTTGCTCTCGTCTGAGCTGTTTCAAAGTTCCGCCCATATTTATATGGCAAGCCCTTCTCAGTAATCACAGACCATCATGCGCTGTGTTGGCTTTCGTCGCTCAAGGATCCTACTGGCAGGCTCGGTCGTTGGGCTCTCTGACTACAAGAATATCCCTACACAGTGACGTACAAGTCGGGACGCCAACACCAGGACGCAGATTGCCTCTCTCGCTACCCAGTCCAAGACCCGACCTCTACGGCTGAACCTGACACCGACGCCTGCGTTCTCTCTGTTTTATTGCGATAGCAATTATATGGACACTCAAAAGCAGATTTCTGCCGTCGGCGTCGCCGTCGCCGTCGCCGTGAGGTTCCGTATGACGTCAATGGAGATGAAATCGTCGCCGCGCGCCGAACGCTGTATGTGCGAGTGAAAGGGCGCGAGGGGCACGCGCTTTCACGGGGAGTGAACGCACGGCGGAGAACAAACGCGCGTTCTGCGCTGTGCTCGCTTAAGGGCTGCAGAAGTAGGCGTCTCTTTCCTCTATTACAATCACCATATATGTAGAGCAAACGCGCCTTCTTCCGACGCGCGAGAGGCCGTGGGGGAGGGAAGGGAGGCGACGTTTAGCTGCGGCACCAAGTGCCTATTTATATCAGAGGCTCCGGCAACAGTCACCAACGCCGCACGCATTTTGAGCGAACGCGGGCAAAACGCCGACGGCGTCGACAACAGTTCTGCGTGTTGCCGGTGTTGCTGCATGTCCAAGTTTATACAGCTGATAAAGCTAATATCATTACTCCGTATAGCTCTCTACAAATTTGCTATCACAATTGATGCTTCGCCTTTCAGGTGAAACTGCGACAACTTTTTCCACTGGTCCATGTCGCCGACGAGCAGCGCCGTGACCCGTCCTTGCGTATCATCATTGACCGCCTGGAATCGTCACTTGCCGACCACTCCCTTCGCTTATTCACACTTCAAGATGGCGTACTCTACCGCCACAACGTTCACCCCGACGGCCCAGCATTACTCCTTGTGATCCCTAAACACCTTCGCTCGGCTGTTCTCCACGAACTTCACGACCTCCCCACTGCTAGTCACCTCGGTGTGTCACGTACCTACGACCGGATCCGCCGATGCTTCTTAAATTTAGCCAGGGCTTGCTCGCTCCGTTAGAAGATACGTAGCTGCGTGTGAGAAATGCCAGCGACGCAAGACACAGTCGACGCTCCCTGCTGGGTACCTTCAACCAATTGACATTCCCGCGGAACCATTCTTTCGGGTTGGTTTAGATTTACTTGGTCCTTTACCTCTTTCTACCTCTGGGAACAGGTGGATCGCTGTGGCCACAGATTACGCCACGCGCTACGCCATCACCCGACTGCTCCCTAGAAGCTGCGCCACAGATGTTGACGATTTTCTTCTACGCGACGTGATTTTCTTCTACACGACGAGTGGCCACGGTCTGTGAACTTCTCACAGACCGTGGCCGGACATTCCTGTCAAAAGTTATCGCGGACATCCTGCATTCCTGTGCCACGAGGCACAAGCTATCCACGTCATACCATCCGCAAACGAATGGCCTCACGGAGCGTCTTAATCGCACTCTCACAGACATGCTCGCGAAGTATGTGTCTTCCGACCACACTGACTGGGACCTCGCTCTACCGTTTGTCACCTTTGCGTATAATTCCTCGCGCCACGACACAGCCGGTTATTCGCCATTTGTCCTTCTGTTCGGCCGAGAACCAGCACTGCTCCTTGACACAAGCCTCCCTGTTCACGCAGCACCCACCAGTGAATATGCACTTGACGCCGTCGCCCGCGCTGCCCACGCAAGGGAAATTGCCCGTGACCGCCTTCTGCACTCCCAAGAGAGTCAACGGCGTTTGTACGACCAGCGACACCGCCACGTGCACTTCCCGCCTGGTTCTTTCGTGCTTCTATGGTCTCCGTCGCGTCAGGTCGGCCTGTCAGAAAAACAGCTGTCTCGTTACACAGGCCCCTACCGAGTGCTTCGTGCCATGACTCCCGTCACCTACGAGATCGCCCCTGACGCTCCATCTGCTTCCCAGTCCAGTGATATCGTGCACGTTACACGACTGAAGCAGTATCACCCTCCCAGTGATGACATTTAGACGCTCCGGGACGTCGCTTCTGCCGCCGGGGGATTATTCTACACGCGTGTGGTATTTGGTTGTTTGAAGGAGGCGCGCGGGCGCCATCACTCGAGAAAAGAAGAGGAAGAAGGAGCTGGGCTCGCGCTGTGAATCTAACCGCTCAGCGCTGCAACCACTGTTGTAAATACAACCTGTAAATAGTTGGTAGTCTTACTGACTCGTCCTTCGCGTAACAATATTCATTAAAGGTATTGTCAGAATATAGCAACTTATTTGTTTGGAGCTTTGATTAGGCTGCCACATTCGACTTGTCACTAGGCGGAATTATTCAGCATGGTCCATTACTTAAATACAGTTTTTTGTGTGTAGTGGCTGGTCAATTGGGGGCTACTCAGTGTCGATGTTTAGAATTACCCGAGGCTTAAGACAGAGAAAGAAACTATTTATACCGTATTTAAAATAGCAGCGCAGTCAGAAATCAAGATGGGAAGTCGTTCTTGCGGCTCGTCTTTCCTCTGTCGACCTTATCACAGTAATGTAATGTATAATATAATAAATTGCGCATTATACTGCAGACATTATTTAATTTGTTTGAGACAGAAACAAAGCACGATCCATCACTGTGTATATGTCTCGCCTTGTGCACCCGCCTGATTTGGTGTCTACGTTTCGGCTTCGCTTCTAAGTGGTGTAGTGCACAAAGAGTATTATTTCATGAGGTTAAAGTTCTCAGCTTTCTGGTGGATAACCATAAACTGTATATGAGGTCTAAAGCCTCATATTCAGTCATGAGCTTGACTAGTTCTTGACTAGTGCGTCACTTCCCATGCATTCCAACATGTCCGCTGAACCTGCATATTTTTTTTTCGTTCGTAGACACACTGATAACGACGTCAATGTCTTTACGACGAATAACAGTTGTGTTTTCTTCCCAGCTGAAGATATATTTTGATCAGACAGGTGGCACTGCCCTCTCAGACAGCTTTTATAGAAAGCGCGCCGGCGCCTGACGCCTTGCGTTTCATATCCACATATAACCTTTAGCAAAGTAGTGAGATGAAGCGGCGGAAACACGTCAATCAAGGCGAATAAATTAAGAAAACAATATATTTATTGTACCAAGCCTCTAGCCAGAAAGGAAAGCTATACATTAATGACAATGATAGCAGCGAACGCAGACAGGGGCCGTCGATTCGTATGAAGCCACTCGTATGCGTCGTCTTGTGCGTCACCATACATTCCACAGCAGTCGATTCTGCTCGTGCAAAATCAGGATGGCACAGCACTATCCGCGTGGTGTTTAAAATTTACTGAGCAATGCCGTCTTCCTATTCAGTCACGGACGTCATAAAAAAATTTGGGATGCTGCGGTAGCGTCTTCCACCGGCACTGGTCTTGTGTTTTGCCACAGGGAAAATACAATATTAGGTTACGCGTGGCCCATCCATTAATCCCAAGGGCGAGGCCTACTGGTGGTAAAATATAGTGTTTTATTGAAAGCAATGCTTTGGTGAAGAGCGTCTGTTTGTAGCTGCGACTTATATATTTTTTACTAATCGGTTGTCTTGGCTTGAAAGTTACATGCACTGCGCAGGAAGCCAAATCCGTGAAGATTTGAGAAGAGGAACATCCTTACCATCGAAATTGAATGATTGAATGAGCGCTGAATTACAACACGTGTAACAATACTATAGGCATGAGCGCTTAATAAACTAGCCTTTGCGCAATGTCGCTGGAAGCCAGATGCCTTATCGCAGAGCATATAGTTGTGCGGAAATGTATAGACCATTAACGTGACCATGACGATGATATTGGGTTGAGTGAGCTATGATCAGAACAGGGAGGACTGTCGCCGGAAATAAAGATAATGGCTGAAACAGGATACCCAGGTCTGTGCATGGTCTGGGTCGTGAGTATTGTCGCCATTATGGTGCCGTTTATATGAGCGGATTTATTAGGTTCTTCGTCCACTCTCGCACTACTCATCACATGCATAGTCAGATATTGCTGCAGCAGAAGCAATACAAACTACTTATTCTGTGCCTGTATGGAAGGAAGGAGCTTCAAATGCTCAGGGTGAACGATGAAACAAGCACAGCTTCAAACATTATGAGCATGAATTATGCCAGCCGGGATAAATATTTTGTGTTGATACAGTTATAAACAACACGATTTTGGCGCCGCCGAAAAAGGTATACTGTGCGGCAACTTATTCCAACAAATGAAGGCTTAGCTTCATATTTAAAGCAATTGACCTTAATATTGCGTGTTTCTAGTTATATTCTGACGTTTCACATAAAGGACTGTGCATTCACTGAAACAAGTTACGCAACTTGTTCACCAATTTACCACCCAATAACAAAGTTTAGCCTATGGAGAGGTATACATCGAATATCTGTTTAAATGTTTGTTGCCTTTTTCATAAAAATAATTTTTACAGCGAAGCTGTTAAGGGCTCACTCTTCGATGGTCGCATTAAGCAATAGAAAAAAAAAACTCTCATTGGCCGTGTGCTGTATGTGCGAGTGAAAGCACGCGAGGACGAGGGACGCGCGCTTTCACGCGGAGTGAACGCACGGCGGAGAGGAAACGCGACTTATGCGAGTGAAAGCGCGCGAGGGCGAGGGACGCGCGCTTTCACGGAGAGCGAACGCACGGAGAGCAAACACGACTTCTTCCGTCACGCGAGAGGCCGTGGGGGGACGGGAGGCCCGGGGAGGGAGGGAGTGGAGGCGACGTTTAGCTGCGGCACCAAATGCGTAATTATCTAGAAACGTTGCGAGACATGAAGGTGGTAAAGACTTCCGACACTGGTCGACGAGTGTCCCGTTCTAATCTCGTCGAAACCTTGCTTCAGGGTTGATACGGGCGCGACGACGACATTAGGCAAGACGAGACACAGACTGGTCAGAAATGAATGGTGAAGCGTTGACGGAGCCAGCGAAGAAAGAAACGTCATGTGATGAGGTTGGGTGGCGGCCGTATACTAAGAAAAACGGAGAGTATCTGGTGGTCCGTTGAACAGACGTACGCAAATGTAACGAATGGGAGAATCGCATCCTAGTTATGATGGTCTGGTTGAATATACATGGATAGCATGTCACACAGCCTGCGTTGAAACCGCTCTGTTGGGCCATTGGTTTGGTTTGAGGGTGGTAGCTGGACGTTGTCTTGTGCACGTCGTTGGACGCTTGGAGAACTTCATTAAGAGCGCTTGAAAGAAATGCCTTGCCTCGGTCGCTCAAAACAACGTGAGGTGCCCCGTCACGTAAGTAGATAGCCCGCAAGAAGAAGGCCGCTACTTCTGAGGCAGTTCCTGAATGTATTGAAGCTGTTTCAGCGTACCGGGTCAAGTGGTCAACAGCAGTGACGAGCCATCTGTTGCCAACTGGAGTAGTTGGGAGTGGCCCGAAAAGGTCAATACCGATCACAGCGAAGGGTTCTGCTGGACAAGGAAGTGGTTGTAGTGTCCCGACCGGAGCAGTAGTAGGTCGCTTACGATGTTGGCAAAGCGTGCACGAAGCAACATATATAGCTATGCTCGTGGAAAGACCTGGCCAAAAGAATTGGCTGCTTATGCGCTCGTGTGTTTTGTGGTAACCCAATTGGCCTGACGTACGGTCATCGTGTGAGGCCTGCAGAAATTTAGCGCGAAGAGAGCGCGGTAGAACAGGAAGCCATCGATGGCTTTCCGGGTGAAAAATGTAACGATAGAGCACGTCGTCTTCGAACATGAATAGTTTAAGCTATTTCCGCAGCCTGGCATTGGGTGGAGATGAAACACCGCTAAGGCGATGATCGATGATGGCTTTGTACAGATGAAGATGAAGTCCACATAAATGCTTACACTAAGTGCTTTATTTATGGCGTATTTTTTAAAATTTGAACGCACAATAAGACGATCATTTTAAGGTTTACAGAAGCATTTATTACTTTTCATACTTCCGTCAAGTTCTATCACAATTATTGATAATGCTTTGTTACTTTTCTGGGCGTCCCAGTTCCGATATCCCATGGGAAACAGTGAACTGAATGATTCCGCAAGCTTACTGCTAGGAACCTGTTTCTGCATTTTCGGTGTAGCTACGTCGTGCATTGTAAGAGACAGATTCCCTATAGTCAGACTCACCGCTTAAAACAATTGTTATATGATCGCATATATTTCTTGTCTAACTGCGGGCAACTGAATGATGATCGTCTTGAACGAAAGTGTGCATAGAATTTCATTGCTGATATTCCGTAAATCATGCAAGCAGATAAGTTGAACACAGCCGAAATTCTTCGTGACCATCACTAAACGAAGGACCTGCTCATACAAATCTTGTTCTTAAATCTCAACATCTGCGCCAAAGGTTTTTGTCCCAATTGAAGCGTCTACACAGTATCATTGTCTTAGGTGAACATCTTGGTAATATTTTTCCTGAAGCACCTCGCGTTGTGTACCAGCTGTTAAGAATCTACGCGATATGTTGATGTCATCCGAAGTAAGTGATCGCAAAACATATGGCTGTACTCTTTTGTACAAATCACGTTGCAAGGTGTCTATTCACGTGCAAACCACACAGCACGTCACTAGCTTGTTTTCGAACTTGACCTTTAAACATTACTGCTGGTTTCATTGTGATAGCTCCAACGTGGTAAACATACTCCAATTTTTACACACGGGGTGTCTGTAGAAGTCAATATACGGTCCAAACAGAAACTTCGTTTAGAGTATACGCTTCAATCCCAACAGATGACGTCCTAATACGCTTCTTAACATACCTTTATCTAAATCTTCTTGGTTACCTGGACATTCCTTGAAAAAGTGAGGCCGATAATACTTGAATCAGGCTTTCATTTTTATCACGATCGTGATGTACGCGAGTATTGCCTAATCATAAATTTTAACGCCGTACGTGTCATCTGGTATAAATGAAAGTGCAGGTACACTGACAAGCCTAGCTTCAAAGTTACCTAAGCCTTGCGTTTGTCTATACTCGCTGCCTATGCCATTGTATGCCTTGTTTGCATCCGGTCCCCCTTCCTTTTTCTTGATTAGTTGAAGCAACCGAACAGTCATTATCTGTATAATTCTGTTGATGGCCTCTATATAATAATGTGACCTCAACACTGTCGTTACTGCTGTGTGACGTATAATATCGTATCCATTTAGATTGTAGAAGTGCCAATAAACAGCTTTCATAATATATCCGGCACATGTTCCCGGCAACTGAACTTTGTATCACGTTGTGCAATGCTAGTTGGTTGCATTTATTGGACATGTTTGTTATTTTAATGTTTCTATTGTGTTTTGAGTTGCGTGTGCAGTATGCTGCTGCATCAGGCCATATTTAACTTGATTTGTAAACACATGAGTGGTGCTGATGGTCAATTGCGGACCAAGTTTGAATAATTACTTTAATTATGAGGTTTTACGTGCCAAAAATTCGATCTGATTGTGAGGCACGCCGTAGTGGGGGACTGTGGAATAATTTGGGCCATCTAGGGTTCTTTAACGTGCACCTAAATATATGTACACGGGTGTTTTCGCATTTCACGCCCATCGAAATGCGGCCGCCGTGGCCGGGATTCGATTGCGCGACCTCCTGCTTAGCAGCCGAAGACCATAGCCACAAAACAACCACTGCGGATACCACTTTTTTTGCATTTGGCCGAAGAATAATATGCACAGCGCGACTTTTAACTAACTTCACTTCGAACAGCGTATGGCGCGAAGGCAGATGTGTGACAGAAGCTAGCAGAACGTGCACTCTTGTTTAGCGCCGTATTTTGCGACTTCGAATTTCAGTACAAGACGTGTATGCAGGTCACGGTGGAAGAATAATTAGGTGTTGACACTGCGCGCGAGCGAGCGTCCAAATTATGTTCGGCCGCGCGCGGGCGCACCGAGTAGTTCTGCTGCGAGCAGATAGAGGGCGCCGCGGCCAGCGGTCCCAGCTTAGCGGCGCCGGCGGCTTGGCATACCTCTGCCTCCGCTAAATTTTCGTTCGTAGTGGAGTGAGTAAATCTCAAAGCGCGAAAAAAAAATCGTTATTTCTCATTAAAGTGATAAGTGTACCAGGCTTCGCTAACATGAAGGTTCCTTGTGTAGGGCGTGGATGACGTGAACAGGGATCAATCGGGCAGCACTCAAAGCCCACTGAAGTTACCCTCGCGCGCGCAATTTGTTTCGTCCGGTCTAGCCATTCATTCAAGCATAAAAAAATGAAAGTGTTAGCCCACGTGCTACCCCTCGATCAGAAGAAAATAGTGACTGCACCGGAAAATGTATTTCATGCTTATCGCTGCTTCCATTCACACTCAGAAAACCGTTCAATCATCGTTGCGCGAATTCAATGTGGCCGCGATATAAATTAAGAAATGAAACGGCGCAAGCTTCCGATATGCAATGCACTAGAGCAAAGTGGCTGTTCATGGCTAGAACTTAAGATGAGAATGCACATCAGCTATGTAAAAACTCTTTCAAATGGGAATTTATTAGGCGGGACGAAGGCAGGCGTCTATCTTGAATTAGAGCATCACTACCACAGTTTACTGATGAAAACCTGAGCAAATGCCTTTTTTATTCCAATTACACTTAACATAGACCGTGTATATTATTCATTGGGCTTTCGTCCATTGAGGACTGAGTGACTCTTGCAGGATCTAAAAATGAAGAGGTAACTTTTTTTTCTTAAATTGCATATGAGAATGTGCCAATGTAAGCGTGTTTGACAATGCATGCTACAGCCTATCCACAAATACACTTACACCCACCACACAATAATCCCATACACTTTTTTTTGCATAGACACAATACGAAAAAACTTGTGCATGAAGCAGCTCGATAATTTTAATAGGTGATAACCATCCCAGAAGCTTGCAGTCTCATACACTCCCACAATGGAAAAATGTATAAAAACATGCAAGCGTGTAATATACACCGCACGCGCATTGTAAAAAAAATCAGTAGCCAGGATGGAACAAATTTGAAAATCAGGCACACATCTGCACAGAAAACAGCAGTATTTTACAGGGTGCACAAATATTTCAAAATATGCAAATGTCACGTAGCTGGACAGAACCATAGTAATGTTGTTGCCGTCCCTGGGAGATACTCGGTTATTTTTTACATTTCGCCTAATTAGATAATTAGTCGTATTTATTGATCAACTTCTCAATTATTATAATTAGATTAAACGTGTCAATGAGAAAATTGTAGAGCAACATCAAAGACTCCCGTATAGCTTTGTATTGCTCAATACGAGCTACGTAGAAGTGTTTTCTCCGAGCATGAAAGAAGCTCACGAATACACGCAAGGTGCCTCGAGCGGCCAGTCGCGCGTCAATATTGCTGCATTCGCGGGTTTCGTTCACGCTCGGAAAACACTTTTGTGTATCACGTATTGAGCAACAGAAAGTTATATTGTGAGTTTTTCACGCTGCTGTACAATTCTCTTGTTCATACTTTTTATCCAATTATAGCATTAAAAGAGTTGATAAATCATTTGTGAAAATAATTATGTAATTAAGCGGAATAAAAAAATAATCTGATTATCTCCAAGCGACGGCAGACAACATTACCTTGGTTCTGTCCAGCTACGTGACATTCACATATTTTCCAATCTTGGTGCAGGATAGTAAACCACCCAGTATATATCTTTTACATGCAGCAAAATTTACACAAACTACTGCGGCACACAGGAGGCTCTCTCTTCCGCAGCGGCTTTCGAGGTTTATTTGATCGTGTGAGATTCTTTGGACAGTTTGGAAATAAGGTGGGAATCCTTCTATCGAGCGCTCCGCGTAATATTGCCACGTGTCTAGCGCGGCGATGACGACGGCATAAGACACATCGGCACTTATGAAAAACATAGCAAGTAGAAAAAGAAGCAGTGACTAGCGCGCGCTATTTTAAAACCGTCCGTTCTTGTTATTGCCTCTGCCGACAAGTGCGTTTCGTTTGTCCCTCGAGCTTTCGACGTGGTGACAATATGCCATCAATATCGTATCCTCTGAAAAATGGCTGGTGCAGACATGGTGGGTAGGCGTTAGAGTTTGGTCTGCCCTCAGATTTGCATGGCGCCACTGCTCTAGACGACCGCTGTCGGACGGCGCTTTGAATAAAGGCACACGCTCCGCAGAAGTCAGGTATCCAGAATTGCAATTCGGAACGAAGCACTTTCTAGCCATTTCAAACGCCCCTCAGAAGGCCACTGCCACCTTCGTCGAGGGCCCGTGGCGACAATTCCCAAGCATAAGCTCATGAAACGAACGCGAACAAAAATCGTGCCTTCAAAACAGCGCAACCGCACATGCAAGCAGTAAGACGAAGCAGCGGCAGCACGCGCCTTGCCGCCGAGGCTGGGACCGCATACCGCAGCGCCCTCTACGACGGCGCCGAACCAGCTGCAACCAAGGCGAACATAATCTGGACGCGAGCGAGCGGCGCTTTCGCGCGCGTTGGGGGGAGAGTGTCAGCACCTCTCCTTATTCTTACACCGTGATGCAGGTATACAACAGTAACTGGGTAAGCACTGGTAAACTGTAATCGATCTATTCAAAAATTGAAGCGATGTGCATTGCTGTTCCAGATGATATAATTCGCCACTGCACAAAATGCATGTAAGATGGAAGAGCAATGCATTTCACGACTTGTGTTCACAAGACATTTCTAGAGGATTATAGTGCCTTTGTCAGACGTATTTATTGGAGTAAACATTCGCTTGTCGATGTAATTAACAAGCAGAGGCAAGCATGAACAGATGACCGCGAACACTCGCTGTCACGACGGTGACGTCTTCAATAGCGCGAACCGAGCGGACCGACGCTTTTGTTGCCTCTCGCTTGAACGCGTCAACAAAACTTGGGATCACACGACCACCAGGCAGCAGGTGAGCGGGAAGGCAGCGCACACATAGATATACCAACCTTCTCGGCTCGACGATGCTGTTCTCCCCCCGGAGATTACCTCCAAGATAGGGCGCGGTGGGTGCACGTGCTCAGTCGGGCGGTCGGCCATGCCTAGCCATGGTGGGGCTATAGCATCAAGCCACCATCCTCCTCGGCTCCCCCTCGCAAGCTTTTCCTCGCACCAACTGCACATGGTACGCAGGGTGCTATTAGCCCCGAGAATGAACAAAAGCGGAACTGCGAGTGACTCTCGCATGACGTCATGGCAAGGATTCGCGCCTGTCGTCTGCTACAGTTCGGGCTGTTCCCGGGCGCCTTCTGCAACGTTTCCGTTTGTTCGCTCCCATTCCCTATGCTGGTATACTTATGACAGTCCTCTCAAATATATTTTCACAATGTCTTCGTTAAAATTTATTGAAAGAGCTTATTTTCTAGACAACAATATATTTCTCATAGGCAACGTTACAGTGCCGGCCAACGGAGGTCAGTCCAGAGCAGTGTGAGTTTTTAAGGCGCAGTTGTACGCTCTGCAGCGGTAGCTCACGTGGCTAATAAAAGCATAAACGTAAAGAAATATCGGTCATAACTAAGTACTAAAGGAATGTTAAGTTTGCAGCGAAGCATCGTACAATTACAATTTTCGATAGTGAATTTGGAGACATTGTTTTTACTCAATATTTACGAACAGACACGGCGCACCTCTGCGTTGAAAAGTAGTAACCCCTGCAGCTCTATATAGCTTTGATATCCAAGCAGCAAATTTTCAAGATTCACCCAGTTTCGAAAAAGACACTGCACTTTAGGCGTGACAGCAGAAAGCAGTGTAAACAACATTCAGAAAGTACGGCTGGCGCGCCCCATACACGGAGCATGCACGAAGCGAATTAGCGCGCGCGGCGTTCTGGCCTTAACGTCACTCGGGAGAGGGCGCCACTCCAAATTCTCACTGCTAATAGGATCCTATCGCACTTGGACGAAATGCGCAACCTTAAGGTCACGGCGACAACGACGGCGCAAACTTGCAAGGAGTGTCCATATAAAAATGAACAAGAATTGGCATCAAGTATTATTTCTTAGAATAAAATTTAACTGCCGTCAATTGCTTACCTCAGTGACTATCAGCGTCGGCGCGGGCTTTACTTTAAATGCACCTTTTATCTTTAGACAGACGACACTTTGTATGATGTATTACACAGCTACTGATACACAACTTGTTGAATGTATCATCAAACAGATAAAACATACACAAAGAGTACCTTAATATAGTATCTAATGTACATGCATGTTCAATAATGCCCAGCCCTGTTCCATTACCGAGGCGCTGTTGGTTTGCAGTGCACATAGAATTGCAAGTACAGGTATACGCAATAAGGAGTGCGAAACGTAACACGTTATGTTTAGCGCGTCTCATGGCTTGCAAGGACCTTATCAACAGACGATTTGAAAAAAAAAAGAAATGCTGTGCATGTGCGCGAGCTTTATTACACAGAGTAGCCTATAACAGATTATTGTGCCCATTCAGCAATATCAGCTTTATTATGGCCGAACCTTCGCACAGTATTTTGCTCGGGGGTGGTTCGACGGTGGTGAAACAACAATAGACCCTCTCCCGGCGGCGAATGGAATGTCTGGAAATTGCGACGACTATTTATTTTAGGATTGAATCTCGAAAGCCTGCGTGCTTGCGCTTCGCTTCCTCTCTGGGTAGATGGTACTTAAATGGAGAAGTGCAGTCTGAAAGCTTTTGGATAGATCCTAGCTTTCAAAGGCCACAGACTAACATAACTTTACAAATTATTCATTGCACCTCCTAATAAAAACGTTGGTAAGTGTCATTTAGGGTCTCACTAAACTACGAGTGCCGTTCGCGACATACAAACCAGTCCCCCAAGCTCCCCTTCTCATTCATCCACGCAATCGTCACAGCTTCTCTTCGTGCTTTCCTTCTCAGCGCCTCAGCTGTGTGAGAGAAACACACACAGGGCTACAGGTTCTCAGCGACACACCTTCACCAAAACCCAGACAAAACGCCAAAAGACCTAGGTGCACCGGAGCGCGTAATGCTATCGCTATATAAGGATCGGCCACCTACGCCTTTGATTTCACCGCCTCTAGCATAAGCCCGCGTTACAGACCACATTAAAAGGTTTGCGAGGGCCTATAGTGCACTGATTTCGGGCCCACCATGTTACCATCTTCGATTACAGTCACCTGAATCGGACCACATTCTTTAGTGGGAGACGCGATGACGATAGGCCAAACGCTAGGGTTGTAGCCAAAGAAAACTCTGCTTTAAATGACGCACTGTTGTATTTGAATGAGCGAGCAGCGCTCGCAGTGTTGGGATAATAAAAAGGCGTCGTGCCTAGGATTTTGTGTTCTAATTTTCTGAAAGATAAAATGACATTTGACATGAGCCAAATTGTTAAGGGAGCAATGCACGTCTGCACCTGCAACCAGTTAACTTCAAGAAGGATCCTGAAAATATGTTGAGAGGAAAATACCCCGAACAAGTATTTAAGTTGTAGTGCTAAATACTGTGTTACAAAAGTACAAGTGAAATAACAAAACAACCACAAAATTATTTGAAGTGCAGTATTTTGAGTAGAGTAATTAAGATATATACAAGTCTCCGTCAAAATCGCTGCAGAGAGAGGAAAAAGCACAAAGAGGGCCTCAAAATACGCAGGTGAGAGCAAGCAATCTATAAAAATTCATGCACTGGAATGATATTTGGCTCACATGGCTCACTACCGGTGCACATGCACGTTTGGCCCTGCACTCAATCTAGATTCAAGAGACCCCACGCGTATGACTGAATCAAAAAGGCTTTACTAGCGGCGCACTCAGACATTTCCTTAGTGTAGGCGTCGTGCATGGTATCGTCGTCTTCCGGACCCTTTTACTTGCTCACTGCAATGAGGAATCGCCAAAGCGTGACACTGTTGTTTCGTAGGCTGTAGCTGCAATCGCTATTGTTTGAACTACTGCTCTAGATGACTGCTCCGAATAGCGAGGGAGAAACGACATGACGCCCGCATTCTCCAAAAGTGCCACGTGAGAAAATTTATATATATATATATATATATACACGAGGTGTGACACAAAAAAAAATCACAGCATATCCACGGGGTGAATGATGATGAGTGGGCGAAGCTCCGGAGGGAATCATCGGATCTCCCGCTTAAGGGGACGCTAGCACAAACGCGTTAGAAACGTGCAGTACACTCTAGTAAGGGGGAGCGGCCACAGCGTCTTACGCAGCCATTTACACATGCCGGAACGTGCACCGCGTTTGCCGACGCCATCTCATGACTGCTGAGAGAGTATACCCCCCGTATTCATAAACGCTCCTCGACTTGAACTTGACTTGCCACCGCCTTGGGCAGCGCGTTCGAAACGCGTTGAAGGTAAGGCGGAGAGGCCACAGCGTCTTACACCAGCTTCTTACACGGGCCGTAACGCGCTAGCACAAACTCGTTAGAAACGCGCTAGAAACGCGGCCTTTCGTTAATGTTGGGCATTTATTGCCATCGTGGTGCGTGTGTCTATGTGCGCATCGTGGCGTAGTGTACGTTTCTCAAAGGATTACCTGAGTTCTGTCCAAAGAAAAAAGCTGTACAGGGATCTATGCGACACTGAATTTCCGGTTCCTTTATATAGATCCCTTTACAGAGGTAGCCAGGGCCAAAATGTACTAAAAAGGGTAAAGCGTATGCAAATTCCACCAGGGGTAAAAACCTTTTTTTTTCAAGGTTCATACAGGAACGCTTTCAGTAAAGACAGTTTTGAAAGAAAGGGGTTTTTTTGTACCGTGGGGAACACATTGCTTAATCTGTAATCAACCCGAGACAATTGACCATGTTTTTCTACATTGTTGGGAGGGAGTGTTCTTGTGGGATGTTTTACAAAGGACAGTCAAAAAAGAATTCCCTCTAGATCCCTACGGTATCAGATATCTAGCGATTGAAAACGACGATGGGCTTCCTTTTGATCTGGTAATGCTCGTTGGCCTTCACAGTATCTGGCGCGCTAGAATGGCGGGCTATTACTGTGACCCAGACGCACGACCTGCGCGAATGTACTTCCGAGAGAGTATAAATGCCTTTCTGGAGGTGCAGAAGGCGCATGAATGCGCCCCGGAGTGGTTGTCAAGGTTAGAACCTTTGGCAAAATTAAGAGAATTTTGATGTGATTGCAATAATGCTGGTTGGTAAATGTTACATATGATTTTCACGTGCTTCTTTGTTGAACTGCGGGCTGTGGATAATTGAGTGAATTTTGCACATGAGACAATAAAGAAAAAAAAAAGCATCGTGGCGTAGTGGGCTAACGCCGCGCGCTCGGAAGCGAGGGGTCCCTGGTTCGATTCCGCGCTACGGACACAACTTCGGAATTTTTTTCTCATTTTTCTCAGACTGGTTACACACTACTACTACGACGACGAGGACGGAACGGGTGCCGCTATAAGGAGCTTCGCTCCTAAAAAGGAGAGGAGTTGGCAACAACTGTTTTGCTGCCGTCATTCGACACACCTCCTCTATTCATGCGACCAGTTTCGACTTAACCGATCACGCCAGTTGGGAGTGCTGCGTCATTGTGTCAACACGTGCAACTACATTCTGCCGGAAAAATGTCTCATGTAAAAAAAACGAACAGCGAATCAACAGCAAGTTTCTTGTGAACCTTAAGAAATCAGCCATGGGAACATTTCAAATGTTAACCGAGGTTTATGGAGATGAAACTGTCTCGCGCATGTTCGTGTCAATGGCATAAGCGGCTTTCAGGGGGAAGTGACAGTGTGGAAGATAATGAACGTGCTGGGCGCCCAAGGTCAGCGATTAAAGACCAAAACAATGCGAAAGTTCGTGATGTGATCCGTGGTGACCGAAGATTAAGTGTTGATGCAGTGGCGGAGTTGGTTAACTTGGATAGGGAAGCTGTTCGACGCATTTTAACTGACGAATTACACATGATTCAGATTTGTGCGAAGGTTGTTTCAAAAGTTCTGTCTGATAACCGTAAAGACGTGTGTGTGGACATGTTAGAACGCATTGCAAACGAGCCATATTTGTTGGAATCTGTTGTAACATGTGATATGAGACATGGATTTTCACCTATGACCCAGAAAGTAAGCGTCAGTCGATGCAATGGAAGTCTCCAGGATCCCCAAGACCCCAAAAAAGCACGGATGCCAAAATCAAAATTCAAGGCAATGTTAATTGTCTTGTTCGACAATAATGAAATTGTAATGATTGAGTGGGTTCCCATGCACTGGTCAGACTGTTAATCAACACTGCTACATTAAAGTACTAAAATACTACGTGAAAAGTTTAGGAGAAAAAGACCATACTTGTGGAGTGATTGATGGCTGCTGCACCAGGACAATGCACCAGCTCACACGTCCCTATTTGTCAAGCAGTTTCTGCCCAGCAAAAGCAATACTGTTATGGGGCATCCTCCTTATTCACCTGATTTGGCTCCATGCTCCTTTTTTATTTCCTTAAGTTAAATCTTGCTTAAAAGGACCCCATTTTACCTGAGTTGAAGAGGTTCAGGCGAAAACGGAGAATCTCCTGAAGGGCCATCGAAAAACTGCGCTCCAGAACTGTTACCAGTAATGGCGGCACTGTATGCAGAAGTGTGTGAATGCTGAAGGGGACTACATTGAAGCTGACAATGTCACGGAGAACTGATTCTGTAAGTACAACGATTTATTGGACCAGTCTCGCTTTCTCGTGTCACACCTCGGGTATATATATATATATATATATATATATATATATATATATATATATATATATACATTGTTTAGGTCTGCGCCTTCCGTGGCGCTATCCGATGGTCATCCGCCTCAGGAAGCATAAGTGAATGACAAGGATGAAAGCCAATTAAATACCGCTGAACGATACAAATGCTCTATTACCTGCCATATACGGCGACACATTTGTAGCCTTGGACATTATATGTAACAACTTTCAAATTTTTCTTGTGATGCAGAATGACGCCTCAAGGTAGCTTTTGCAATGAGTACCCCCTGCTGCATCACTGTAAATTAATGGTTCTCTGCACTGGCGCATTAAAATTAAAAATGCGCGAGCGTCGACCTCACGGCATGCCACCTTATAAGGGTGAGATCGACGACAGTATACGTACGTTAGCGCCCAAAGCAGCTTCAAGTTCTAATGCCACGTACGTTGTTCGCTTGAAGTGCACGCACGTCCTGCACGTGTGAGCCTCGAGGCTCATCGCACGCCGCCACAAATAGTCAGGCCACGCAGCTGCAGATGTTATGAATCATCGCTTCCTCCTCATTTTTTTTGTTACAATACCTCACACGTGCTCAAATTTTCTTTCTTTCTTTCACATTTACTCCCCGTAGCATGCGCAGGTTCTAGACAGGCGAATAAAACTACGTATATTAAACAGCTTATTCTATACCTAAACTCACAGCCTTTTTGCAAACATGACTTGGCATTTAGCCCTAGCAGAGCGTGAGTCCTGATGCGAGTAGAGCCCCAGAAGATGGTTGCACCGAATAAAATTAAAAACGCCGCTTCGCGTTGTCTTTTTCGTCCTCCCGTGTGTTTTTTTGTTTGCGGTAACTTCCCAAATTATGAATCACCAACTGGCCTACACCAAAACTCTTCTAAGCGCCAAGAACCGCTATTGAATTATGAGGCGTGCTGTATAGTAGAGGACCCCTGAATAATTTTGATCGCCAGGGGTTCTTTACCATGCACCCAATGTACAGTACATGAGTGTTTATGCATTTGGAACCCCTCTAAATGCGGCTGCCATTGCCAGCATTTGATCCAGCGAGCTCGTGCTTAGCAGCCCAACGCCAGAGCTACGAATCAACTCCGGTGTATACCCATCAGAGAGTGCTTTGTGCGCATGCTGATACGGTCGTTCATCTCACCGTTACTCTTAGCTGTATGGCGCTGACACGCCGTGCAGCGGGCGCTCGGGATAGCGATATTATTCGTGTACACTCTTATATCGCGATGGCGTCAACCGTTCGGGGTGTCAGTGGCCTCGTAGTGGCGAGGGGTACTCCTGGAGCGAACAGCGTAGCAAACATCGTTCGAACTAGAATTCATCTTGCGCGCCTAGAGATTCTGTCGCCGATCTCGCTACCCTACAGCTACAATAAACAATAAAAAGCAAACTGATTTCATCTTTTCGCCCCGCAAATGTTTTTTAAACATTATTTATTTGAGCGACTTGATGTACACGTTGTCATAAGGCATATTCTAAAGAACATGCTCATTCTTCGAAACGATTTCATGCTACGGGCATCGGAAGATATATAGCCTGTACCAGAGCAGCTGGAATCAAAGCTACGTCAATCGGTTAAAGCGAAGCAGACGGCTTCCCAATGGCTCCTGCAACAGTTGTGATCTTGTGGGCTCATTTTGTCGGTGCGTTTGCCACTGATGTTGCCGATACCATTTCTTGCACAGATGGCATCACAGACGAGAATTCCATAGACGGCTATCAGGTAAGGACAAAATGCCACTTCAACGTAGAAAAAAATTGGTCCTCGTGGCAGGCAGTATAGCAGAATTCTTCTCCACTGCACGCCACCCATGGCTTCGCATTATCTCGCATGCTCATCGGATACCTAAGAAATGTTTACTGCTCCGTTCGCCTGCAGGGGAAAGCAAGTTCTCTATAACGTTCTTAACTTTTGAACTATATTGACCTTGAATCGTTGACGGTTTGTAAAAAATGTTTGTATATTGTGTGATTTGCATATTGCGACAAAACGACTGAGACATTTGCAGTTTTGCCATTTTAGTAATTTCTTTACTAGCTTCCGCGACTTTATTAGCTGTTTATTGACAAATTGTTTTATTTAGCAAGCAGCTAAAGTTTTTTAATAACATGACAAAACAGTTTGATGACGTTTAAGCGACTTCAAAGTTCATAAAGTTACTTTGATAGCGCTACATAGAATGTGCTTTATTATTCAATATCTGGACGTAGTCAACGGAAATTACCTCTAAGTCGAGAGATCCCTCGGACCTTTATGCAGAAACGATGGACTCCACTCCCGGAGGCAATGCGTTGCGCTAAATCGTGGCGAGGAAAACGGGCTTCATTCTGTGCTAAGCAAATACACGATTCTTTTTTGGTTGTTTAAAAAACTATTCCAATGAGCTTTAACACTACGGTTGCAGCAGTTTCACCAAGTTGGCTCTGTTGGTGGACGTTTGCAAGTGCAGCAATGAATTAAATTACTGAAACTCATTTTGAATAATATTGATGGTAACATTTCGAACGCAGCTGGTGTTTGCAAGAAACAGAAACTGCAGTTTTTGTATTTTGATTCAAGCATTCCTCATTTGATTTAGGACTGACGTGCATATCGGAGCGCCTCGGTTGATTCAAGCGAAGCTCACGCGAAGCTGAACAAACCGCATGCCTTTCATTACGGATTTTAGAGGAATGAAACAGCGCGGAGCTTTCAGGTAGATTAGCGCGGGGCAACACAGTATGTGACCTGTAGAAAGGTCGGGTAATAGTCAGAGTAGTGTTAACATCATGAGCGCGAAAGTGTCGCACAATTTCTTTCTTTTACGAGCGCCGAACTTAAGAAAATATACCGCCATAACATGGAAGATGTCGGCGCTTGTGCGCAGTAAATTAGGTTTTCCGTCGAAGCATGCTGGATTTTTATCCTTTTTTAGTATAAACACTGAATTTCAGCTGTCATGATCCTTTCTTTAAAACCATGTGTGAAAAATATATGGTATCCCCACCCTGCATGCCTGTAAATTTACAATTGATCATTGCAATAGGAATTATATGGAAACTCCAGGCGAGCTTTCGCCATCGGCGCCACCGTGATGTTCCGCATATATTTACTGATATCTATGCTGTGCCGTATATTCAAGGTAGATACAGTGCCATTTAACCGCCAAAGTTGCGCAAACCAGGTCTTAAGTTCTTTACGAATATTGCTCAATTTGGTTTAGAATTGCAGCGCGCACAAAAGTTATTAAACATTTTATCCACAGTGCATGCCTTTCATCGTAAATCTTCTTAGAGTAATAAAAAGTAGAAAACCTTTTTTTAGTGCTCACCATCTGAAAGTGATAAGCAATTTTGCTGGCGCTACTCTTTACGAGCAGCAATGTGGCGCCTGTGCGATGCCATCACAGGCCGTACAGGGCGTGCTGAACCATTTAAAAGCGTCCGAAATTCTGGCGCGCCCGCGTATGCTTAGAACACCATCCGAGGAGTTCCGCAATGTTTAACCTTGCTGTCACTGTGAGTACTTCGCCTTTAGGGCCGAACTGCCAACATTTTTACTCAACTGTGCGCGCACTACATGAACATAAAACGTTTCGTTAGATGCTTTACGTCATGTTGGGCATTGTGATAGAATTCCACGCCGTTTAAATTACTTGAAATTCAGTCGACTGTCCTGGTTACAATTTTAGCGATCTTGCCGCCACATTTGGCGAAAATTTACCGGCTTTACTGTATGATTTGAACGACACGCTTTGAAAAAGATTGCTGGCTCTCCCGTAATCGAGAGTAGATGTAAGCACGAAATTGCTACCGGCAAAGCAGATTGGTTGGAGATGATACCAGCCACAATCTTAAAATGGGTGCAGTGCATAACCGCAATGGCTCACCACACCGCACCACACCGCAACACGCCATACTGCGCACTGGGCTATATGGAGGCTACCCAGCTAGAAAAAGAAAACCGACAGAAGGCGGCACGACCGGCAGCGAAAGACGCCAGGGAGACATCGCGCACTGCCCAGCTAGAAGAAAAGCGCCTGAAGGAGGCGCCACGCAGCGTGGCGCCATCTCTTGGGGCGACGCGAAATCCGCGCTTCAGAACTCACGGACCACTGGCGTTCAAAAGAGCACAGACAACCCCGTCTCAGCGCCAAAAGATGACAATCAAGTTTATGGTGCCCAGTACCTGCCTTTTTAACGTCGCTATTGGAAATGACAAATAAAAGTTCAGCGTACTAGAAGTTACAGCTTCAGTGATATTGGGAACAAACATTAGGAAGAATTCGGAAGCAATGTTTTTTGTAAGTGTTTTGGACAGTAACTAGAGTATGTAATAATAATAATTATGGGGTTTTACGTGCCAAAACCAATTCTGATTATGAGGCACGCCGTAGTGGGGGACTCCGGAAATTTGGACCACCTGGGGTTCTTTAACGTGCACCTAAATCTAAGTACACGGGTGTTTTCGCATTTCGCCCCCATCGAAATGCAGCCGCTGTGGCCGGGATTCGATCCCGAGACCTCGTGCTCAGCAGCCCAACACCATAGCCACTGAGCAACCACGGCGGGTAGCGTATGTAATGCGGTCCTGTTCAAAGGGTTGGGGGCTAGAGACCGCATTTTCTTAACTTTAGACCGTTTGCCCGGATCGTTTTGTTCTCGCAGCGGTGCCCGGACGTTCTTGTTTGAGTGCCCGAATAACGGCTCTGCTTTTGGCTCAAGGTCACTTGAAGGTGGCCGACAACGGGAGCTAAAAACATTTCATGCTTAAGAAGTTGGCAGCACTTATTTGGTTGTGTGACATACTTAGGCTGATGATGATGACGATGACGGTGAATACTTAATTGGGATGAAGTGCGCGGCATATTACGATATTCTATTTTATATACATAGGCATTATCTGGCTCAGGTTGCTTAAAAGAGTTTTAATGCGATTAGCATTACAGGGTACTTGACGTACTTCCTCGGATCTGTCCGTCCGTCCGTCCGACTCCGACGCCGCGTGGTGAAGTCGTACTTTACCATTTTTCTGACGGATTTGACTGTGAGAAATTCAACTTTTGTTCCCCAAAACCTTGCACCACGTGGAGGGCCTGCGCGGTCGATGTGGTTGGATGATTTTCTCCGCCACCCGCGATCACACGCCGGTTGCCGACGTCGGATTTTCGGCGATACGGGGCCCTAAACGCTATCGCGTTAAAATAGCATCACGCAGCATAGCGGATGCGAGGTGGAGAGGAGGAGCGAGGCATGTGGTAGTGGGACAGGTAGAGCTGCTGCCGACGCCGACCGCGTTTCCCCGCGTTAGAGCCGAACGCGCCTGGTGTCCGTGACAGCAGCCGATGCCTCTGGTGGCGGCTCGGTTGGTTTCAACCAGAGAACTGGACACTAGTTGCTTCCGAAAGACTGAAGCGAGAGCAAGGGAAGCTGAAACCAAGCGTCGCAGACGAGAACATCCCGAGTTTAGATTGAGGGAAGCCGAGAGTTCCCGTAGGCGAAGAAATGAAGATCCGGAGGCTTGCGAACGTGGCCGGTTGAATTCATCGCGATATTACGCAGGACATCGCAAAGAAAAACTGAGCGCCCAGAAACTAAGTGTGTGGTTTGCCGATACTTTACTAGGCTTTCTCCAGCTCAGATGATCTCTGGTGTTTGCGGTAGCAGAGCCACGCATAATTTTTACAGCGAAGCTGTATACCTCTCATGGGTCGGAAAATTTCGTGGCATGCACACAAAACGCCAGGTTAACAATTGAAGGCAAACGGCACATCCTCCTTTGCAATCAGGCATACAGTATGTATGTATGTATGTATGTATGTATGTATGTATGTATGTATGTATGTATGTATGTATGTATGTATGTATGTATGTATGTATGTATGTATGTATGTATGTATGTATGTATGTATGTATGTATGTATGTATGCATGTATGCATGTATGTATGTATGTATGTATGTATGTATGTATGTATGTATGTATGTATGTATGTATGTATGTATGTATGTATGTATGTATGTATGTATGTATGTATGTATGTATGCATGTATGCATGTATGTATGTATGTATGCATGTATGCATGTATGCATGTATGCATGTATGCATGCATGCTGTATGCATGTATGTATGTATGTATGTATGTATGTATGTATGTATGTATGTATGCTGAGTGACGTCACCACGATTTCATATATAAAAGGGAGACCTGTCTAGCAACTCATTCCGTTCATTCGAAGACTACCATATTACCGAAGCCCTAAATATCAGCACTAAAGCATTCCACTAACTCTTCATTGTTCTCTTTGCGAAGTTTCCCGTACACAAATACGTTTCGCCCAGCCTTGTTTTTCTTTGAACTCACTATGCCTCATAACAAAACATGCTCTGGAGACTGAATTTAATCTTTTGATTGGGCTTCCTGACGTACGAAATTTCTATTCCTCCTCCCTTTCCGATTTCGTTCAGTTGCACAAATTACCAACCATAATTCTCGATCACTGGTGGCTCTTCTAAATCTTTAAAGCCTGTTTGGGCAACCACAGATACCACAGTTCTCAATGTGATACTTCTCAATATCTAACCAATTTGCCTACGAACAATCTGGCCCATCTGGTGAAGCCTTCGCGTAGACTGCACGTAGCTTCCGAAATGCAGGGCGCGCTGGTAATGAGCTGAGAAACGCACCATGCGGCCGTCAGGCTCCTTTTTTAGCGCTTCTTTCTGGGCATGCTGTGCCATCTAGTAGGGCTACCGACAAGTACACACATGGCGTCCTAGATACATGGTGCGGAATTGCGTGCAAATGGTGCGAGTTGTTTCTTCTCTGGACGCACACCCAAAGGCACATAGTGGTTGACCCAAGTTGGCGAGAGCTACATGGAAGAGCAGCGCTTACCGAGTGCATTCATGGCGTACTTAGCTAACGCGTTGGCATAAAAGACGCTCATTGAAACCGGCATATCTCATGCAATTGTTGCACAGCTTGCTAAAGTGTCGGGCTGCTCTCTCTTTGAGGAACCCGTGTGAAGTGGTTTCAAATCTGCCAAGCACGGGAGAAATTAGAGAGGTCTTTAACAGTAGATTCGGTTTGTCGAAATCGTCAATGGTGACATCAGCTGGTCGAAATGCAGCTGCGGTCCTATCATGCTACACTGCTACTAATGTACCGTCGTCAGCACGTTTAACACGAACACTCCGCACCGACTGGACTAAATTCCAATTTCAGTACACCAATTCAATCCCCATAGCCCACCAGGGCTACGCCACCTGGTCTCAACACCTCGTGTCGTCACTTCGTCACACCGAGCAGACGGTTCGACTTTCAGAGGCCACATCTGCAGTGGACAACCACCTCCTGCACCTCTGGGAGGCTCGGCAAAGCCTAGTCCGCCGATGTCGCCGACAGAAACACAAACGAAAACTCAAACTACGAATCGCAGCCCTCACCCAAGAAGCGGACGCGTACGCCGCCCAACTCGCCGATTCTAACTGGGTGGAACGCTGCAGCACTGCCGCTACACAGATGTCAAGTCGTAACACCTGGCGTCATTTCAGGGCTCTCATAGACCCTAGCCAAACACGCACATAAACAGAAAAAAAAAAACACCGCATATCCACGGGGTGAATGATGATGAGTGGGCGAAGCTCCGGAGGGAATCATCGGTAAACCGTGAATCTTCCGTGTAATTCGCCCAGTCTTGCCGCACTAAATCGAACTATTGACTTCCACCAATGACACGCGCCGTATGTGACGTCATTCCTATTTTATAACAGCGCCCTTCATTATAATTGCACCATCTCCCGCTTAAGGAGACGCTAGCACAAACGCGTTAGAAACGTGCAGTACTCTCTAGTAAGGGGGAGAGGCCACAGCGTCTTACGCAGCCGTTTACACATGCCGGAACGTGCACCGCGTTTGCCGACGCCATCAGCGTTTATGAATACGGGGGTAAGGCGGAGAGGCCACAGCGTCTTACACCAGCTTCTTACACGGGCCGTAACGCGCTAGCACAAACGCGTTAGAAACGCACAGTCTTTCGTTAATGTTGGGTATTTATTGTCATCGTGGTGCGTGTGTCCATGTGCGCTTCGTGGCGTAGTGGTTAGCGCCGCGCGTTCGGGAGCGAGGGGTCCCTGGTTCGATTCCGCGCTACGGACACAACTTTCGGAATTTTTTTCATAAAAGTAGACGTGGCTACCTACTACGACGACGACGACGACTACTACTACTACATACTACAGAGGAGGGACAGACCCACACCCTAAGGAGCTTCGCCCCTAAAAAAAGTCACAGCATATCCACGGGGTGAATGATGACGAGTGGGCGAAGCTCCGGAGGGAATCATCGGATCTCCCGCTTAAGGGGACGCTAGCACAAACGCGTTAGAAACGTGCAGTACTCTCTAGTAAGGGGGAGCGGCCACAGCGTCTTACGCAGCCATTTACCCATGTCGGAACGTGCACCGCGTTTGCCGACGCCATCACATGACTGCTGAGAGAGTATACCCCCCCGTATTCATAAACGCTCCTCGACTTGAACTTGACTTGCCACCGCTTTGGGCAGCGCGTTCGAAACGCGTTGAAGGTAAGGCGGAGAGGCCACAGCGTCTTACACCAGCTTCTTACACGGGCCGTAACGCGCTAGCACAAACTCGTTAGAAACGCGCTAGAAACGCGGCCTTTCGTTGATGTTGGGTATTTATTGCCATCGTGGTGCATGTGTCCATGTCCGCTTCGTGGCGTAGTGGGCTAACGCCGCGCGCTCGGAAGCGAGGGGTCCCTGGTTCGATTCCGCGCTACGGACACAACTTCGGAATTTTTTTTCTCATTTTTCTCAGACTGGTTACACACTACTACTACGACGACGGGGACGAACGGGTGCCGCTATAAGGAGCTTCGCCCCTAAAACACGTGAAGCGTGCACTTCACGTATACGCGGGAGACGAGCAGAAAGTGGCACAAGCAGAGATAAATATCTCGGTCGCCAGCAGGACTCCCTCGGAATGGCGTACTCCTATGCAGGCACGGAGAACGCTGACCTGGATTGTTGCTTCCAACTACACGACCTGAAGGCGGCCCTGTCCAAAATTAAACGAGGAACGGCGCCAGGCAGGGATCGAGTGACGGTTAGGCTTTTAGCCAACCTCCCTGACTCGGCGACCCTTCATCTCTCGGCTATTTCAATCAGATCTGGGAGGGGTGTGAGCCCCTACAAGTTCATTGGAAAACGGCGTTGGTTATTTTCATACCCAAACCAGGCAAATCTATCAACATCGACAATCTCAGACCCATTTCCTTAACCTCCTGTGTGGGGAAGCTTATGGAAAGCTTGGTCCGACATAGGCTTTCTGAATATCTGGAAGTCCAACACACGTTTGCGGACACCATCCACGGTTTTCGCCCACATCGCTCTGCACAGGACATTCTCCTGCAACTGCATCGAGACGTTATCAAACCATTTGAACACCCCAGTGATGACAAGGTAGTTCTCGCCTTAGACCTCAAGGGAGCTTTCGATAACGTCACTCATGACATCATTCTTACCCACCTCTCACAGACAAAATGTGGGCATAATGCTTTCAGGTATGTTCGCCAATTCCTCATGGAACGGCAGACATACCTCCGTATTCAAGACAAGAACCATGGCCCGTACCCCCTCGGTACGCGGGGAACATCACAAGGAGTGGTCCTCTCTCCTCTTCTGTGCAACCTTGCCATGGCTCACCTACCCCCCATTGCTCAATGACGTCCCCGGCGTGCAGCACGCTCTTTACGCTAACGACATCACGCTATGGGCAAACCAGGGATCTCTTGGCAGCATCGAGACGTACCTGCAACAAGCAGCGTCGGTAGTAGACGACTACGCTCGTCGCTGTGGTCTCGAATGCTCACCTGCCAAATCGAAATACGTGCATCTTCGCCCCAAACCAAAGGACACCACACAAATCGAACTTTCCCTGCTTACCGGGCCTATCCCGGAACGTGATGAAATCAGAGTCCTTGGGCTCCTCATCCACACACACAGCAAGATCGACACCACCCTGCGTAAACTGCGCACGGTAGGAGGTCAGCCGGATTTCGAACAAACGGGGAGGCCACCGGAGCACGGATGCTCTGCGCCTCGCCAACGCTTTCGTGACCAGCCGGATCCTGTATTCGACCCCCTACCTGCCTCTCCGTAAATTCGACGAGAATACACTCGACTGTATACACCACAAAATCTACAAACGTGCGCTTGACCTCCCCATCTCGCCATCTAACCAACGTCTCGCAGACCTGGGCATGACAAACACATACGGGGAACTTAAAGAGGCTCATCTCAACAACCAGTACCTGCGACTTGACACGTCGCAGGCTGGGAGAGACCTCCTACACCGTTTACAGATCTCCTACACTTACACGGTACAAGAGCGGACCACGATCCCCAAGGACTGGCGTGGTGCCCTGATCATTCCGCCTCTGCCCCAAAACATGACTAAGGGGACCCACGATGGTAGACGTATGGCGCAAGCTAACGCCCTACAGCAACGCTATGGCTCACGCATGGGGGTGTTCTACATGAACGCATCCGGCCCGCATTACGGCGGGTGGTACACGGCTAGTGTTGTTCACCAAAACGTACCTATTCAACGGCTCACTTTTCGAGCACCCGACAACACACACGCGGAGGAAGTCGCCATAGCACTCGCCACAGCGGACCCCGCGTCTCGGATCATTATTACCGAATCTCATCCGGGGTTGCATCACGGAACGCGCAGCCCAAATTCTTAAACGATGCTACTATCTAGATCACCTGAACCCGCGTACAATCATCTGGACCCCTGACCATACAGGGCTAGGTGGAAACGAGAGTGCCGGTACCTCAGCCAGCACACTAAATTACCGGGATCCGCCTCAGCCTACATCGCTTCATGTTCCAGCACCCAATCCAGCTACATCTCTGAAAGAAATCACGACCCTGTACAAATCGCACAGGCTCAGATTCCCACCCCCGGCATCGGGCCTAAACAAGACGGACGAGCGCTGGCTCCTCCGTCTCTACACCAACACGGTATTGTGCCTGGAAATACTCGAACACTTTAACCCGGCATTCTCCGGGTCCTGCCCACACTGTGACCATCCGTTCGTGGACCCGTTCCACATTGTGTGGGCCTGCCCCTCAAATCCGGCGGTGCCGCCACACCCCTTCCATTTCCCCCTACCCGAGAGAGCTGGGAGGCTGCCCTCCTCGGCTGCTCGACCCTGGAGGATCAACGCGCCCTAGTGGCCCGAGCGTGTGCTGCAGCAGAAGCCATAGGTGTCCCGGACTAGGGACCCCTGCTAGATTTTGCGAGGGGCCGGGCCTTAAGGCCGTCCCCAACTCTCTCCTATCATCATTCAAGAAAGTTTTTCACCGCCACCACCCCAGCGTGGCCTGGAGCGACTTGGACTGGTGCCAGTGCCGCAAGTGTTTTGCGCTGTTATCTCGGTATGTTTGCGGAGGCTGACGATAGCTGGAGCGCAGCTCGATTTGACTGTTCGACTCTTCTTTCATTTGTGTCTGACCAGCGGATAAAGTACGCTCACTTGACAAGTCCTTTTCGCCACGTTTCGATCGTGGCTGCGGTCTCACGCGTTTCCATTTTGCAGGTTGCGTTTTGCTTATCTCGGCAAAGCGAAATGGTGTGCGACAGCTCGCTTTGCCGAGATAAGAAAACAGCAACAAGCTTAACCGTCTTGCTCGCTGAAGGGAGACCGCACTGGCGAGTCCAGCAGACATCGAGGCGTAGTGCGCGCCGCGGGGAAGGAAACGAGAATGCACGCACAAAGGCTAACATGTTATCGCGTTGCGGCTTCCTAGCCGTGTTTCAATGGTTGTGGGCCGCTCGGCGTATTTGAAACGTCCAAGGTTTCACCGTGGCTTTGGCAGCGTGACGCAGATTGTTCATCACACAGGCCAGTCGTAACACTATATACACTGATAGAATGTCGGTGAGGTTCTTTAGGCGCCCCGTGAGGCTGTTCGTGTGCTTGTGGTGGACGGTTAGTAAAGGTGCATTCACACGATCGGACGGAGGAGGAATTTTCGCAGCGGATGGCGTATCACGTGACGCGCGCGTCATTACAACGTGCCGCCCTCGTCTAGTCCGGCCTCCTCCGCTCGCGGTCCGGATTGAAAATGCTCGCCGGTATTTCCACCCGTCCGTTTGGTGGTCGTCTGACGTCAATTTAGCGTAGTCAGCGTCAAATCTGTCAACATTGGACAGATTGGCGTGGCTACGATGGCGTGTTGTCGGCTTGAAGCCACGTGTGCTGTTGTTGTGCAGCCGTGACCGCACGCGCTTTTGCTGTGGTGCAGCGAGAAAGGCGAGTCATGGGCCGTTATCTTGTAGCGATGCCTTCCCGGTAATAATGCCTTTTCGCACTTATCGCGCTTTGTCAGTGGTCGGAGCGACGGTCCGCTCACGTTATCAACGGGATCAGCTGGCCGTGAGCGGTGGATGATAAGACTAGAGTAGAATAAGTCACTATGCCTCGCTACAAAATCGTGGCCATGGTTGCGCGCGCATTTCTATTTACTCAGACCGTGCAGCCTGCGTGACCTGAACACGAGTGAGGTGCAAAAGAAAACGCTAAGTGATGAGGCAACCGTCACTTTTTTGGCTCTTGTTGAGGGATTCACAGCGCTATGGAATATAAAGCACGCAAACATGCAGCTGCGAATGCAAACATGCAGCTGCGAATAAGCGTTGTAGTCGAGAGTAAGCACGCGGATTCCGCAAACGGCGCTCCGGCTGTGCGAATGCGACCTAACTCGGCTGCGCCGGATTTAAGTGATGACGTCACTGTTTGTCCGCGGGGCAGGCGGGATTTTGCCCTCGCGTGTGTATCCACCTTAAGGTGGATACACCGCAGGAAGACCACTAGCTCCACTGCAGAAGGGAGACCTCGTCCGCATCCTCGGAAATGATAGATGGGAAATCAAGACACAAGTCCAAGATCTCGTGGCCCCAAGGTCGTACACCGTTCTGACAGAGGATGGCCGGGTTTTCTGTCGAAATAGATAGCACCTTCGCAAAACGCCAGAAGCGTTATATCGAACCATCCATTACCAGGCGGACGACTGCGACGATGTCCCCGATTCATCTCCGAGCGCAGTCTCACAGCAGCGGCCAGAACCTCCGCAAGCCACAGAGGATCGACCACCAGAAGGCACACCAGGCCCGCCTAACATTCCCAATTCACTGCGATGATCTATCAGAACGCGAAGACCCCAAGATCGCCTGGCCTACACGTACGGATTCCAGCAGACTGAAACAGCCTAGGAGTGTCGACTGCTACTCATCGATGTTGAGTGCTTTCCGTGTTTTCATTCTTCAAAGAAAGGAGGATGCAACGGCCAATCAAGATAGCAACACGGTGCGAACCAAGAGAGCAACGCTGTGCGCAAGCGCGGCTATAAATACGCGTCCTTGTCCATAAACGAGTGTTCTTGTGGCCACCACAGTGTGAATTACGCTCGATACGGAAAAACTGGCCCTACAACGTAGAACTATTCTAATCTGTTTTTATTCCACTCCCCTGACGTCAAATTTAAGTAAACGCCGACGCAAGCATCGGGCAGTATTCCGGAGGGTTGCTTGAAAAGGCCAATAAAGCGCGCGCTCCTCGTTTATAGGCGGTAACATTTTCTTGCTTTCAAAGTGAACAGAATTGCCTAGATTGAGCAGCTCTTCTTAACGAATTTGATGACAAGAGGTGAGGAGCACGCTCAAACGGAGAGGGTTCGATGGGGCCGAGCCAGCGCAGTGAAAGTAGGTAACCGGTTAAAGAGGGTTTTGCCGGCGTCTCTCATTGGTCCGCTTCCCCTTACTTATCTTGCGGTGGCGGGTCCAAAATTATGGCGGCATGTAACGGAAGTTTAAAATTACCGCGAGAACAGATCCTCAGCAAAGAGGAGTCGGCAGAGCGATGTCGTATACGTGCCGAAAGGCCTCGATAGCGTTATACTGGAACGCAAGTTTTGTAGCGTTAGCTACACTGGCCTAGCCAAGCCCGTTTCGCGCGGCACATCAAGAGCCGTGCTGCGCATGCGCAAGGATCAGTGATGTCACACGGCTTGCGCACCGGAGCCACCGGAGCCGGCACCTCTCGCGCACTCCGCCGCCGCCGCGCGCGCCTCACCACCGCCGGTCTGCGCATTCCAGAGGAGTGACGTCGTAGCCGTGGTAGACGCACTGGCGCCGGCACGCGCTCGCTGTGCAGTCGCCGTCTGACACAGCGCTGGAGCCGCTGCGCTTCTGACTGGCGTTTGTGTGTGTCATTGGAGCAGCAGTAAGCGTGACAATCAAGCTAATCCTTGACAATCTAGACAACCAGGAAAGCTAAGAATAATCAGCTGAACCTTTGCTAACGCTACGTATATCCTGGCATAGCCGAGCTAAGCCACTGCAACATTTTTTAGATGCGAAGCATCTTATGCTTGGGGCTATGTCCCTCCCTGAATCCGCCGTGCGGCGTCCACACCCGCACTGCGCATGCGCATCCTCCACCCCCTCCTCTCCTTGTCCATCTTCTCTCCTCTCGGTATTCCTCCTCTCCTCTCCGACGCTCCTCTCCCACGGCCACTGGTTAAAAAAAAGGTGCAGCCTGCCGCGTGCATCGAAAACGGTGTGATCCGCCGCGGCGCCACACACCGGAGACTGTTGTCTGGCATTGGCATAGCAAATGCGTCAGGAACGCGCTTACAACGCCGTCGCGCGTGCAAGCCGACGCGTTCCATCCACCTCAGCTAGCGCCGTTCGGCACAGACAAGTGGCCGACAATGCAACTATACGGTCGTCACGTTCGCTCCGATAGCAGTGCGCCCGAAGCGGCAGGCCGCAGCTTTTTTTTTTATCCAGCGGCCGTGCCTCTCCTCTCCGGATTGCGCAACGAATGGCAACACCTGCGGCTCCGTGCGCGGTAATGCGAAGCAGCTCAGGTTAGAGGCGCAACGGTAGGCGCCCCAGAGGCACCAGCAACAGCTAGGTAGATATACCTGGTATAGCGAAGCTTCCATAGAAGCCCACACGTTCAAAACATGGCGGTTCATGGGGCCTAGCGCCATCTGTGTGAGGACGGAACACTTCCGGCGGAAGAAAAATAATGAGACGTCATATTCGTTAAAAACAGAAGTGGCGTCATTTTGTTCTCAAAGGCGCGAAATTTGTTTTCGGAGGCCGGCCATTACAGCTGTATATTCAAATGCTCCGCCATACGACTTGGTGTGCGTTCCGAGCTTTCAGCACGGAAAGCGAGGCAGGAGAAGGTCTGCCATACGGGTGTCGAAATCGCATCGCTGCACTAAACATACTTTCTTTGGAGGCCGACGAACACTTTGGGCGTAGAGTGCTCGTCCTTTCGTCGGACGCGAAGCCCGTCGGCCAGCGCTATTGCACGAAAAAAACTAAAGTGAACAATTATCTGGTGGTCGCAACTTACTGCTTTTGACTGAACAGGTTAAGAAACAATGAAACTACTCGCGTCACCAAATTTAGGCAAACGTCGATAAGCCAAACACAACATGTGAGGGGGGCGTATTGCAACACAGGTGAGCGTTACGAGCGCGCCTTTCTGCACACTTCAAGAGCTGCATTGCATTGCAAATGATAGCAGCGTGAACGCCCGCCGCTATTGATGGGCGCTCTTGCGGTGGGCGCTGAAAAAAAGTATTTATTGATAATGATCAAGTGAAACAGAATTGTCGCTTCTTTTCTCACCATGCGTAAATAAAATTGATTAGGAACTTTATTTTCGTTGAACGAATCCCCGTGTCTCTCTTTAATTATAAAACACTTTTTTCTTTCCCAATGTTTGTTCCCTCCAAACATAGTCGCGCTTCAATCGCTACTCCCATAACCACCCTTGCTGTTGTCGGTGACAATTTGTTCTGAACCGCTTTTCGCCCGATGCTTCGCGACCTATGTGAATCGACCTTGGCAACAGTCACCAACGCCGCGCACGTTCAGTGCGAACGCGGGCAAAACGCGGACGGCGTCGACAACAGTTCTGCGCGTTGCTGGTGCTGCTGCATGTCCAAGTTTATAGAGCTGATAAAACTACCTTGAGTCAACCCCATGGCTGCTTCGCATACTACTCAGGGTTCCCCTACGGGAAGATGGTGTAACTTTTTTTAAATTATACGCAAATAAATCTATGCTTCCTGACCGCTACGAGTAGCCAGAGCGATCAGTGGTCGGCCATCTTCTATTCTTTTTGGAACCGAGAAGTCCCCGACTGTTCAGAACAAAATTCAGTTTTGTTCGGCATATTAACGCACTTTTAACGCGTAGACGTCCCTTTGACGTGGTGAGTTTTCGCAGTTTTTTGCCGTCGCGTGACAGACAGGCGAAGTGGGTGCAGCCCGAAAACGTTTGACCAATATCAGAGGGCTAATGGCGAAAATGCGTAGAATCAGAAATAATTATTTCTATTTCGGATGGTCTGATCGTGCATAATCAGTGTTTACACATCATATCAGATGGGGCGTTTTCGCGGTTTTCGTGACGTCGCGTGGCAGACAGTCGAAGTGGATGTGGCCCAAAATTTTTTTCGGCAATCATTGCATTGAGGGCTGATTGCAGAATTGGAATAGAAAAGTTTAAAATAGATTTACGTTATAGCGCCCACTGTACAGAAAGCTTGGCAAAAGATCGAGCAATAAGTGTGTAGTGAAATATAAGGAGGAAAATGTCATCAGTAATTTAGAAGCTATAGTAAAAGCAGTCTAGTAATTCTATGCTGACCTGTACAGTAGTACCCAGAGCAGCCAGGCTACCTTCATTCGAAGTAGTGATGAACAGGATGCAGAGGCTCCTTCTATAACTAGGGATGAAGTTAGAAGGGCCATGCAAAACATGACCCGGAGGAAAGCGGTAGGAGAAGATGGAATAACTGTCGATTTAATCAAAGACAGGGGAGATATCATGCTTGAAAAGCTTGCGGCCCTTTATAATCAATAAGGCGTGCGTGTCATCAGTGAGTGAGTGGACACGGGAGAGCGGCAGCCATGCAGCTGTCGCTGACGAATCCCTTTTTCTACCTTGTGCCGTCTGCCGTGCTGCTTGTACCATGGCTTCCTATGTCTCCTGAGCTGTCAGCGGTGATGTCGGCCCCACCACTACCTGAGCTGTTGGTATCGGAACCGACGATCGACTGTTGTGGCCTACACGACACGGACATGCGCAGAACCATCTTCTTCACAACTGACCACGGAAGGGTGTAATCATCGACAGCGCTGTCCTACGAAAGTATAAGAAACGGTCTTCGACTACCTATCTTCAGTGGGCGCAGGAGAGCGGCAGCCATACAGTCGTCGCTCACAAATCCCTTTTTCTACTACGTGCAGGTTAGTAATAGCTTTACACTTTATTCCAAGCGAACGAGTAATGCTTGCCCACTGCTACTGCCGTTCCCAAGTGTTTTGTTCATAACAATATGTGAATGGTACTTGTTACAAAAAAAAAAAAAAAAACTGCTGGTCTGCGGTGACATTTAAATGAATCCCGGATTCATTTCCAATGCAGCTTCATTTCAAAAATTCGAAAATTTTTGCTTTAAAAATACAATCTGGTATTTTAGTGTAAGATTTCATGAAGTCGAATAACTTTTTTTTTGTTTCAGTTTCTCAAAAGTGATACCAGGCATCACTTGCTTATGACGAGCCTTAAAGACATCTACAACCTTCCTGATGGCACATCCGTTACTTGTATTGGTGCGCTAACAACGCAATATTCCGATGAGGGGCATGTAGTTACAGAGACCGTGGACTACAAAAACGCAACTACTGAGGAGTGGTAAGGTATTTCGGTATTACTCTTATTCAATCTTTTTGTATATTACAGTTGTTATCTTGACAGCAGAATGGTGGCGCAGCTAACGTGGTGCAGCTTAAAAACAAGACAGAAAGATATTATCATACTGACACTTGATCTAACAACAATTAACGCATAATGCCTTGAAGTAATGCCATGACACGGCTATTAGGTACTGGTGCGAGGCCATCGAGCAATATTCTGTAAGTTGCAGAAAAAAGGCATTTTTTTCATGAAGACGTGTGTAATGTTACGAGAGATCTTGGGCAAGTATAACGAATTGACCATATTGAAGCGAGTGCACACACACAACACACGGAGTGCAAGCTATCAACTGTTACTTTTGAAGACCTACCGATTCCATTGATGGCCTAGAATTAGTCTAATTTTCTTTTTTTGCTTAGAGCTATATAATTGGTGCGCTGACACACGTTCCATGAAAGACCGCTTTATTGTTCTAAGCTTCAACAAGTTGTATTTTTCTTCGGTTGCTGGACTTGTATAGTATCACAGTCCTGTCAAAATTTAGTTCACACTTAGACCTAGTGTAGCGCGCGAGATGTCCCGGCGCTTGCATCAGATTACAATTGTATCAATGTTCGCGCAGTCTGTCATTTATGCACCTCTCGTCTGAGCAACGTAATCAGCACCGCACCACTCACATACCTTTGACAACATGCACACGTGCTGAACCTACAAGACGAAGTCAAAAACGAATCTTGCCATTGACTCAGGACACTTAAAAATAGTTTACGATACCATTGCTACTACATGCCTGCTGAAGGCAAATAAAACGTATTGTGTACACACAGTTGAAGCACGCGTTGCGATGCAGAGTGAGCACCTAGAAAAGAGTGGATGCCTGCGTCTGCTGACAGCTTTAATTAGGACCGCGGAGCTTAAAAATCCTTCTTTGTGACCAAGGTCCCAAGAAGATAGAAAAGGAAATTTGTTTGTGCACTATGCCTTATATGCATATGGTGTCACACCAACTGAAAAAGGTTGCCGAGAGGTATAACGCCCGGGTGTTCTTCTCGGCCGAAATAAAGTTAAAGGTAACGCGTGTAATAGTGAACGGAGACAACAGCAAGAACAATATAGACATATATATGGACTCTAAAACGCAGCACAAATTTTGTTGAATTTGTGGACAACTGTGGTGTACAAGATACTCTTCACGTGCGGTGCTAATTACATAGGCCAAATTGCGAAGTGCATAAATTAAAGACGGCATGAACACCGATGCAATTGTGGATTGGTGCAAGTGCCCGGATATCAAACCGGCACACTGCACAAGGTGCAAACGCTAACCAATTTTCTACAGCACGGTAGCCCAGAGACCAAAGAAAAATCGAAGTTATCAAAGCTGAGAAAATTCGGGGGACCCCTCATAGCACGTGTGAGAGCGCACCGTCCACATCTTTCAGCAAAAAATAGATTTGACTAATTGGAGAAAATCGGTGGTGTCCGTAGGCCTGGGAGGGTATATGTGCGTGTGCAAGTAGACTATGTATAATATTCTAGTTTTTCTGAAAAAATGTCGCAGTTTTGCCCGAATGACGCAGCATCCATTGCGACAGCAAAAACTTAGGCAGCTGTATGAAGTAAGGATTGTAGCTTTATCGGCCGTATCAACTCGTAAGCATTCACTTACTGACTAAATTAACGAGCATGGTGCCCACGCGCGAACAGGCCAACATAAATACATCTCACTCGATGACCGCGGACTCTCGCTGTCAAAGCGCTGGTTTGAGGAAAAACGGCAGCAGCAGCGAGCGAATTGGCCTTCGTGTGGCCTCTCGTTTCAACGCGATCGAAGTGGCGAGAACCCAGCGCAAACAAAGCTGTCCGCACTCGGCGCACCTAGACCCGGTACATATCGCAGGTGGTTTTCAAGATATGGCTCGTGCGGCCACACTCAACCGCGCCGTCGCCGGAGTAGAACCACCCAGTGCCTTGCGTGCGATGGAAGACGATGCGCTTCCTCCCTGCTTTTCTTCTTTGCGCGCGCGCGATTGAGCCATCATACTCGGCTCACCCTCGAAGGCTTTCACTCACACCAATAGAATACGGCGCGCGGCCACACTGTTATCACACTCGGACTTTACACGCAACATCATGGCAATGCCGACCCCAACGGCGACAACGACGGCTGAACTGCGCCTGGAGTGTCCATATAATTGCTATTAGAATAAATGAAACAGATAGTTTACACTCAGTGCCCTGTCTGTGTGTGTACTCTCATCAGTCTGGCCCATTTGTTGCTCTTGTAAAAATAAAATTAAAAAAAAGACTGGTATGTTTAACCAACCAGCCCACCGCAGAATTCTCTTATGTAATGGTATCATGTGCACATTGGTAATATTATTTCTAGCTTTGGGATAATGAGTTGTTACTTTCAAAACGCTGGAAACCAATGCTGCAAGCTATAGCCTCCAAGTATAGCTCCTGTCGGCCTAGATTTTTTGTCAAAGTAAGATGTAAAAAAAAAATTCACGCAGGAACTCCTCGGGGTGTTGTCTAACTACGCTTATGCACTGTGCAATTTGCTCATCTCCACGCAGCCCCGTATCATTATAAATGTTATTATCAATGTGCAAAAAAGAAAAAAAGAACATTTGTTTTTTATTGCACTGCCCCAGCGTAGGTCACATTTTCAGCTGCATTACCTTTTCTACTTCAACTCACTACTCCAATTGACAAATAAGCGAGGAGATACAGAATTTGAGCTAAGATTTTACTTTCGCTCAAAATAAAGGTGTCCTTCGGAAGTACTTGTGTGTGCAGATGCACTCGGACAAAAGTGGCTCCAATGGCGCTACTCGTAGATGTAAGGCGGTCGGCCGTGACGTCACATTGACGCAGCGAACACCGTTGGCTGGAAGGGGGTCCTTTGACGGGGAAAAACCGCATTTCATTTGACATGTATCGGACAATCTGCCTCGTACGGCGCGTAGCAAACGGAGCGAAGTGTGGCGCGACTGCCTCGCTAATTGGGAGATCGCGAGAGGCACCGTGTGGGTGACGCGTGGGCGCGGTTCACAGCAGCCGCCGCGGACAGACCTCCACTCATGGAGCGCGTTGCTTCCATATATGGTATCGTTGGACGCGCTCGCCGCATGGCTTTGGTGAACACACGACGGAACACTACTCTGGTGTCATCTCGTAGCGGTCATCACCCGTCTTGCGCGGCACTACGTTTTTCTTCTTACGCTTTCGCCATACCATGCTCCTCCACTTTTCTCCTCGCGCTCTCTTCACTGTCACCGTCTTTCATCACCCGCTGCGCTTCGCGTTCACTCTTTCATTCTTCGCTGTGCTCGCTCGCTCGGTTACGCCGACGGACAACGCCGACGCCGACGCTCAACGCAGGAATGGGCGCCTAAGAGCTGCGATATATAAAAAAAGGCGCTACACAGTCCTACCTAGTCCTGCATCTTACAGTGACCAATGTAGGCGTGAAAGACGCTCGATGAAGAGCTGCACGTAGGTAAACATTGCCACATACTCCGTGACGCAAGTTGTCCGATGGTTGGTTTCGAAAGCTGTTACCTAAGCGCAGCAGCCCGATTCGATACCAGGCAGGCGGAAAAATGTTAGATACATACATACATAGAAACAAACATAGATAGATGGATACATACATACATAAATACATCAATAGATACATAGATAGATACCCACAGGGAAGTGCGTGAAGTACCGTAAGAGTGATACCGCTATTAAAGAGCTACCTGTCGAAACTTTCAGTATAAAATTTTTGGCAGTTGAAAATGAGGATAGCCTTCCGTTTTACCTCAACATGCTGTCAGGCCTACACACCATTTGGCTATCTAGGATGGCAGTTCGGAAGGCTGACATAGGCATGAAGCCGATAAGTCTATATTTCAAGGAAAATATCAGTATAAGTTCAGCTATGTACCAATTAGGTCACGATCGCACGTATACCTCTCTTGTTACAAGGCCACCCAGTGCGTTGAAAAGCTGGGAATATGGGTCCTGGACAATTTCCTAGTCTTCTTTCCGTGTGACAGGTCGTGCTTTGAGGCGCCGTTTTAGACTGCACAATCACCTGGTCCGGCACAATTTACTCAGTGCTTTCGCCGTAGCGCGCTGCGTAGAAATTGTGCAACGATTTACTGACTTCATGATCGCCAAAGTTATTCATGCTTTAACATTTTGTTGCCGCAGAACACGTCATCGTCGTGTCACGTACGCTACATAACATAGCCATTAATACGTAGGACTGCATAAAACGTTGTCGCTGTTGACGTCGCAATCTGTGTTTCGCTCGTTTATGCTCCTAACTACCTATATAAAAACCAATTGCCATGTAAGCTGGCGTCGAACAGTGAGCGTAAAAGTGATTGTCGTTGCATCGTCGTCGTTCTACATTTGTTATCAAACTATCGTCATGCCGTTGTCCTGAGGCCATCGGCGTCATACCGTCATGAAGCCGTTGCCATACATCTGTTGTGATGTCGTCATGGTCGCTCAATCGTCGGCATTTGGGCGTCGTTATCTGACTCTTGTCCTGCCATCATCGTCACGCCTTCTACTTCAATACAGTGGCGCATGTTGTCTAATAAATTGGGCCTATATGTATCTGGCCATGTTCGTTACGCAGTCGTGGCCATTGCATCGTTGTCATTCCAGCTTTGTTAGCCGACCCTTGTCATTCGGTTATCTCCACGCCATCGTGGTCACAAAATCATCGTGCATTCGTTGTGACTGTTAAAACGATCGAGACCGGTGACTGCTTCGAACATGAACGGTATATTGAAGAAGTGAAGTAGCGCTCGCTCGCGCCAAGGAGCCGATTCTCTTGCTCTTCGTCTTCGAGTATCTTGATGATGATATTTTACAAGCTCCCGCCCGCCCAACTGACACAGAGATAGGCTTTGGCGGGCTATTTGAAACACTCTTCAAGAGGGTAGATGTTGTTCACGGATCTTCTGAGGAACTCTTTGTTGCCTGTCCGAAGTAAGCAAGCTCTTGTTACTCCGTCGCGTCCAGGGTAACTTTTTTCAATTCGGTTCATTTTCCAAAATGTCCTTGGACCCCGGTCTTAAATTAAAACCACATCGCCTTGGGACACTGGTTTCGCTTGTCGTGTCTTGGCTTTGACAATAGCTCCTATTTCCGTAAGATATTCGTGATGCCATCTTTTCCACCAAGCTTTCACTAGTTTGCATCTACTTCGCCATGCTTCTTCAATGTCTCCGTTGTATAGTCTTGTTTGTCCATCTTGAAGCTGTTGGCGACCTTGCAATATCCAGAACTTAGCCCTTAGTTGCGCTAGCGTGGCTTGAACTCCGCCGTGCAATATTTTATGAACGTGACGCATCAGTAGTTCCATGAAATACTCGTCCTTTGGAACTACGATTACATACTGGCTTGATTCTTGGCCAGCACGTCAATAATTTTTGATTTCCAAGATTGGTTCATTCTCTGTTAATGCTGTGCAGCTTTGACATTGATATTCGTGTTGATCGTCCATCTGTATATTCATGCGAATCACGCTTGCTCTTTCCGGCTCCACGGAGGTAACCCATTAGGGTCCATGCCACCACATTTTCGAGTTCATTAACGCCTTTGCGCTGATACCCCGTGTGAGTAGATCTGCCGGATTGTCTTCACCTTGGATGAACGACCAGCTTGTTTGAAGTGTTTTCTCTCTTATTTCTGCCACTCTGTTGGTAACAAATGGATCCATTTTGCTTATTCCTTTGATCCAAGGAAGTACAATCATTGAGTCGGTCCAGCAGGCAGCTTCTTGAATTCTTTCGGTGAAGTGTCTTTTGATGTAGTCACTTAGTCTTGATGCTATCACCGCTGCCATTAGCCCAAGTCTTGCTAAACTTAGCTCTTTGATTGGAGCTACACGGCTTTTTCCTGTCAGTAGCCTTGACTCTTTTGTTCCATCGTTGTACACTAGTACAAAGTATGCTGCAGCTCCTTATGCTGCTGGACTGGCGTCTGCAAACACATGCAGCTTGTATGTTTGTACTGCTTGATTCTTGCTTGCGTAACATCGCTGAATTTCTAGAACTCGCAGCTCCTCCGCTTCGGACATCAGGTCACTCCATTTGTCGCATTATTCTTTAGGGAGTGGATCATCCCAAGTGACGTCCGTTTTCCACAGTCGTTGAATGCCCATTTTTGCGCGTATCGTAAAAGGTGACAGCAGACAAAGCGGATCAAATATTCTTGCTGCTGCTTGTAATACTGTCCTCTTGGTTAAGCACGTTGTTGCTGGTAAGGATGCCCATTTGTCCACAGGGAAGGATAGCACGTCTTTTGAGTGCTTCCATATCATGTCAAGAAGCATTGTGTATCCTTTCGATCGAATCTCCATGTGAGGGTCGTCCTTTTCGTTTTCATCTATTATTTTGTTTAATCTCTCTTCATTCTATGTCCATTTTCTCAAGTTCATCGCCGCCTCTTTGAACACTTGTTTTGCCTTTTTGTACAGCTTGACAGCTCCATCAAACGTTGCTGCTCCTGTGATTACATCATCCACATAAATCGCTTTCTGTAGTTTTCTGTTGTATCTGGAAGTCGCTCAGCCGCTTCTTTCAAATGGTGCTTGATTGTAGCTGCCAGAAGAAATGTGCTCGGCGTTGTACCAAAAGTAACTCTAGTCATGCGCCAGGTTTGTACTTCATTCAGCAGCCTTCCGTCAGCGTCGTGCTTCCACCACAGAAATCTCATGGCATCTCTGTCCATTTCATGGATTGAAATTTGTAGGAATGCCTTCTCAACGTCTCCTACTAGGGCCACCTTTTGATTTAGAAAGTTGATTAGCAGCGACAGCATGTATTTGTTTAAATTAGGTCCTGCCTCCAGATTGTCGTTTAATGACATGCCTTGCTGCGTGTGTGAAGAGGCGTCGAATACTACATGAACTTTAGTCGTCGCTCGGTCCTCTCGAATAACCGTATGATGTGACATATAGTAACATAACGTAGTCAGTGGTTCTTCGGATTCCTGAACCTCTTCCGCGACTCCCAAGGTCATATATCCTGAGATAGCTTGATCGTAGCGACGAAGCATTTCTTCGTTTTTCTTTAAGCTTTTCGTCAGTTGGAGGAGTCTTTTCATTGCATTGTCTTTGTTGATTTCCAAGTTGACGTTTTCTGTCCAGGGCAAGCTGACTTGATAACGACCGTTGGGTTGCACTATATTATTCTCTAATTCTTCTACGATTTCAGCTTCTGTAGTAGTGCAACTATGTTGTTTGATTCCCATTGATTCCAAGCTCCAAAACCTCTGTAGCTCTTGCTGTAGTTTTGTTTCCGCAGCTTCAACATTCAGAACCATGACTGCTTGATGTTACGCTTGAGATAATTGTGTTTTAGTTTGCTCAGATGGGCCTTGCCGTACCCACTCCAGTATTGTCTTGACAGCCATCAATCTGTTTTCGATTTTTTGTGTTCTACCAGTGACGAACTCCCAGTAATATTCCGAGCCGATGAGCAGCCCTATAGCACCTGTTGCAGTGGTCTCGGTTCTGTCATCCGCCACTTGTAGCTTTAGTTTATTCATTTTCTCGTTTAGTTTCTGATTTGGAGCAGGTAGACAACAGTGTGAAATGACGTCGACTTGTAGAGCTTCGATCACCGTGACTGACTTGTTTTATTGCGTCGCTATAGTTATTTGCACCACGTTCATTTGTTTGAATTTTTCGTCTCCTCCGAAGGAACCAATTGTCAGCCTTTCCTTTCGTACTATCTTCGCACCTATTTCTTTTGCTAATCCAGCTTCAATAAATGTCCGCTGGCTTCCGCTGCCCAATAACAAACGGCAATGTTGGCCACCTTTTTCGCCATCTATCCAAGCTAGAGCTGTCTGGAAAAACACAAAGTTTTGCTTTAGATTCTCAGTTGCATGTAGAGTAGACGTCGTCGCTTCCGCTTGCTTTGTTGTGACCTGATCTGCCTTTTCTTGCCTCACCGTTCTACGCACTGATGTAGCATGTCGTCCTTTGCATCGCTTGCACATATCACTCTTGCTCTACAAATACGTGTGGTGTGTTTTGGCCGGGTGCATCTGAAACATGCTCTATTTTCGGTGAGAAGGGCCTTTTTGTCGGTCATTGGAATGTTCTGACGACAGTCTTCAGTTGCGTGGTTGTTGTGCTTGCAGAACAGGCAGCTTCTGTTTTCTGAGCTATAAAAGCTGGAAGTTGTTCTAAGCTGTCTGCTGTTATCCCTTGGCTTTTCAGTTATCCTCTCCTGTTCACGCTGCGTTTCTTCCCGAAACGATATTTGCTCTCGCAGAAATGACATAAGCCTGTTAAACTTTTCCTCGCATTCTTTTCCTAATGTGCTGGTTTGTGCGCTAACTTCCATGTTTGAACTGTTTCTCATTGCTTCTTTTCACTTGAACGGCAGGGATAACTCCGGTGGAATTGCTCTTTTCAGCGCTGTCAATAACATTGGCGCGAAACTCTCGGTCTCTACTTTCAATGATTTGAGTGCCAATGTGTTGACCTGCATTCTGTTAACTAGCCTGCGTAGTTCATCAGTTTCTTGCGCCGATTTCACTTTCTCTAGGCTCAATAGCTCGGTCATGTGCATCTCCACTGATTGCTCACGATTTCCGAACGTTGCTTGCAGAATTTTTGTCGCTTCATCATAATTTTTTTTCTGCAGAGTACTGTAGCCCTTCTATCGCAGACGCTGCCTTTCCGGTTCGAGATGCTAATAAATAATTGAACTTTTGTCCCTTGCTCATGTTAGGTCTGAGGTGAACTGCTGACTCGTATTGAGCCCAGAAGCGGTTCCACTCCAAAGCTCTTCCGCCAAACTTTGTCATTTCTAGCTTAGGTAGTTTTACTAGTTCCTTTGCGTCTTGTTCTGTACTTGATGCGGCCTGCCTTGTTCCGTTATTTAAATCCACCTGTGCAGGCTCTCTCATTCTGAACTCTATGGTAGACAAAATCTTCGTTATTTTCATGTCATACTCTATTATCCTCTCGAATTCAGCTTCGGCAGTATCTTCAGTTCAAAATTTCTCCATTTGTTCGTTAGAGTTCTTGAGGCTTTCGCTTATTCCCTTAATCTGCGCGTGCGTTGAGATCAACTCTTCGCTGTTAGCTCCTTCATTAATTTGCTGTTCTGCTGAGTTGATGAGCTGCGTTATCTGGGAGCGAAGTGCTTTCCTCTTCTTCGTTATTATTTCTTTGCTCATTGCTAGGCGGCAAAATGACCTCTTACTTCTCAGTCAGCCGTTCCGATGCTTATGGTTTTCACTTCGGTCTCATCGCTCGATCCAGGTCGATTCGCTGCTCCACCGCCGTTTTCTTCTCTGCTGCTTCTTTGCAGGTTCACCTTCTTGTGGGCGGGGAGGTAGTAATCCTGGTCACGGCACCATTGTTAAAACGATCGACACCGGTGACTGCTTCGAACATGAACGGTTTATTGAAGAAGTGAAGTAGCGCGCGCTCGCGCCAAGGAGCCGATTCTCTTGCTCTTCGTCTTCGAGTATCTTGATGATGATATTTTACAGTCACACCGTCGTTGTGATGCCGTCATCGTCCTTCTATTGTCGTTATTGTAACTTCCATCTCACTTTTGTTATGGAGTCGTCCTCGTGCCATCGTTGTCATGCAGTCGTCGTCATACCATTATCCTCATTCCGTCATGGTCACGCCGTCGTTATATAACCGTGATCACTTTAGTAACGTCATTCCATTATTGTCATGCCATCATAGTCGTACCACGCTCGCCGTTATATCGACGTCTATCTTTCCTTCGTCATTAATGTTAATCACACAGTCGTCATTTAAACGTAAATATGGCCCCAATGTCATGCCGTCATCATCATGATATTCGCTTTCATGCATCTGTTGAAAGAACATCGTTCTCATGCCGTCGTCGTCGTGCCAGCATCGTCACTCCAGCTTCATCCTTCGATTCTAGCCATGCCGTCATCATCATGACATCGTCGCCACGGCATCGTCGTCATACACGTTTCATGATAGTCGCCATGACGCCATTGTCATAATACACTTGTCTTCATCTCATTGTTATTATACCATTAGCATGCTATCGTCGTCAATGCGTCGTCGTCAGAGTCGTGAATCATTTGTTGTGATACAGTCGTGATGCCGTCGCCGTCAATCCATAGTAGTCATTCTAACATCGACATGGAACTCTCGTCATGCCATTGGCGTCAGCTATTGTCGACACACAGTCGTCACCTTTCCGTCAGCGTCACGCTATCGTTTTACCATCATCATTGCTTCAGTAAGGTCACCCCATTGTTTTCATGGCGTTGTCGACTCCTCGGCTTCATTCCTTGTTCGTTCTTCTATTGTAATCATGCTGTCGTAAACAAATCAGGAGTTGCCGCCGTTGTCATGCCATTGTCATCAATGCGCCGTCATCAGACAGACCGTATTATCATCCGCTGTCATACCGTCATCGTCATGCCGTCGTGGTTCTGCCATCGTCTACATTTCCAGCTTCTTCATCCGGTTGTGACATCACACCATCGTCGTGACACTATCGTCTCATACGCTCGTCGTCATTTCATAGTAGCCATGCGGTCGTCGTCATCCTATCGTTGTTATACCAGCATCATCTTTAAGAACTGACCTGTAATAGTTGCCATGACGCTCTTATTATACCGCTTTTGTCGTTCTAACGACGCCATTCCTTCGACATCATTCCAACCTTGTCACTGCGTCAGCGTCATACAGTCGTCGTAATGCCACCATGCTCATGGGCGATCTTGTCAGTGTAGTGCAATAACCAAGTTGGCCAATATCGGAATGTGACACACATAGCCGAAGCAACGAAAGTCTCAGAATGACCACTACCTATGTTAAACGTAACTTAAGAACACGGTGTGTAGCTACATTGCTCTATTGCTAATCACATTACCATCGACAGTCATTGGAGGTGAAAGTTCCATCATAATTTTTATTTTTGCCACATTTAGCCACCACGCCTGACACGGAGGGTTCAGGCGTGGTGGCTAAATGTGGTCCTGTGTGAAGCGCGGTGGCCGGGATCTAGGTAGATGCCGCTTAAGCACCCGCTGCCATGAATAATGGCACGTTGTGATTGCTAATTCGTTTATTGTTTAAAAAGTCGCAGTTTCGCCAAAAAGGAGATGCACCGTTAACGATAGCAAGTTAGTGGGCAGCTATACGAAGCCAGGATAGTAGTTTTATCAGCCATATGAACTTGTAAAAATGTCCATACAAACTAAATTAACAAGCATGGTGTCACGCACGAACAACATGACCGGATCTCACTCGGTGACCTTGGGAACTCGCTGTGAAAGCACTGGAGTGAGTAAGCATGGGAGCAGCAGCGAGCGTATTGACATTCGGCTGCTGCTCGCATCAGCGAGAACTAAGCCGCGCAAACACAGCGAAGGGCCGACTCTGTCTCCATCGCGAATGGCTTTCAAGATACAGCGGGCTGGGCAGGTACGCGCGGTGCAGAACGCACCCTCTACTCCCTACCCTTCCCAAGGAGCCTTGTGGCCCCAGCGGGCGAGCGCAGCAGCTATGATCGGCCACTATGATCTAGTTTGGATGGAGGTGCCCAACGAGCACAAGCATGTCGTCCTGCCTAGTGTTTACGCAAAGACACATTTTGAGGCACAAGAGAGCCAAGATTGGAGTTGACTAAACATGTCAACTCCAAGCATACTCCTAAACTTCAGTTCGCCCACCCCCAAATTTCACTTGGCCCACCCCTAACTACAACTTGGGCCACCCCCAAATTTCATTTGGGCCACCCCTAAATTTCAAGTTGGCCCACCCCAAATTTAATTTGACCCATCCGCAAAATTAAGTTGGTCCACCCTTAATGTTCAAGTTGGTCCATCACCAACCTACTATAGGCTTCCCCATCCATTTCCTACGGAGCCCTATGTATCCCAATGGGTATGCATAACTAAGATCATATGGGTATTGTCTGATCAATTTTCTTCTTACAGCAAAGCTGTTTATGGCTAGGAGATGGGGTGTTGTGGCGTCCGTACAGAAAAAACTATCATCATTAGCAATGGCTCGAGCTTCGTCGTATTCTCCCACTGCTGGCTCGTTGGCGCGCAACGCGACCGCGCTCGTGCCACTGCTCACGCGTTCATCGTCGTAGTCTTCTTACACAGCTGGCTCCATTCCCGCTCATCATTCCAGCATAGAATTTCCCTATACTTCTGTCGTCGTAATAGGGAGGCGGCATTTACGGAGGTATGAGCCATTGATTAAGGGGGTATGAGCTAATAATTGTCTTACGTGACCGACCGATTTAATAACAGAGGTGATACGCGAATGTGTCTGCGTTCCTTTCGTCACGATGAACACCCATCAGGACAATAAACACGTTCGTACTTTTGTTCAAAGTTCTGTCACATCTGTGTCGTGCGCTGAACCGCTTCGTTGGTCATCCACCTTTACAGAATAGTATGGGTCATGCATTTTTATTTAAGTTGTTGTATAAAGCTACCAATCATCGACATTTACAGTATTCTAACGATTAAATTGTTAAACTTCGCCGAGTAGGCATTTTTGTGGAGATTCAAGACATTGCACTTTTTGCATGACGGACGCATTTTGCTAGGGTACTCGCCAAAGAGTGCTTAAGCGTTACAATGGCATCACGTTTTTCTCTGGGGACATTTTGGGTCGGGAGAATGCGAGGAAGAAGTTCTCGTGAACACGCCGAGCCAATAGTGGTGAGTGAGTGGGCGCGTTGGCGTGCACGTGCATTGGCGACCAATAGACCGATACCACCGACCAATCTGCGCATGCGCCGGTTTTCCGGAAGTAGACTGTCACCATCTTGGTTGTAGTCAACTGCCGTGGTCAACTGGTCACCCACACCACCGCGGTACAGCCACTGTAACCGCTGTCCGCGCTCGTTGAGTACAGCGCACGTGCTTCGCAGACATCGCTGCGACTCCACCACCGAAAAAAATTCATGTATTTTATGAAATGACATCGGCTGTTCATTGTAGCATGCGAGGCGAACGTTGAAAAGTGCCTGCTGTTCTTTCATTTCGGTTGTTACCCGCTGATTACGCGTTGAGTATCGTATTTGTTCAAGCTTTGTACGCGGTCGTTTTGCGTTACTATTTTTGCACACGTGCATCTCGGTGACTGCAACGTTATGTTTGCTTAGCGACGGACATAATAGGATTTGTATACCTGTTGGAGACAGGCTTCCAATGCGGCGCCGAAACCTTCGTGCCCTAATGATGCTTACCTACAGGGGTTTCGCGCATGACTTGCAGACTTCGGTAACAGCGATATCTAGAAGTTCTTGGGTAAGCTAGGCGGCGTTTTTAACATAAAAACACCAATAGCCAATGATCGCGAAGTCATCGATAGCCAATCAATTGCTAATCGATAATTGATCAATAATAATAAATTCCGGAAAATTCTGGGGATAACGTGGTAGTGCTTAGCCTAGCCCAAATATGTAGCCAATACCTTGCGATAGTCAATCGATAGCCAATCAATAGCTAATCAATAATTGATTAATAATCAATAAATTCTGGAAAATGCTGGGGATGACTTGGTAGTTCTTAGTCTAGCCCAAATACGTGGCCAATACCTTGCGATAAGCAATCAACAGCTAATCGATAATTGATCAATAATCAACAAATTTCAGGGGATCCTGGGGATGACTTGGTAGTGCTTAGCCTAGTCCAAATACGCGGCCAATACCTTGCGATAGCCAATCAATTGCTAATTGATAATCGATCAATAATCAATGAATTGCGGAAAATGCTGGGGATGACTTGGTAGTGCTTAGATTAGCACACATACGTGGCCAATACCTTGCGATAAGCAATCAATAGCTAATCGATAATCGATCAATAATCTATAAATTTCGTGAAATGCTGGGATATGACTTGGTAATGCTTAGTATAGACCAAATACGTGGCCAATAACTTGCGATAGGTAATAGATAGCCAATCAATAGCTAATTGATAATCGACAAATCTATAAATTCCGGGAAATCTAACTACACGGATATTTTAGCATTTTGCCCCCATCGATGTGCGGCCGCTATTCGTCCCCGTGTTTTTCTCGTACTGTGTACTACCAGTACAACCTATTAATCCGTTGGATCCACGTCTCTCGAAGCTTTCGCTCTTTAGAAAACAGAGAATCCTTGTGTGGTTGTTGTAGCACCCAGGAACGTACAGGTCAATCCTCCCATCGCACGATGGCCCAACACGAACCATAAGAATTGCCAAAAAGTTGCAGTGGCTTAGCTCGGCTATGCCAGGATATACGTAGCGTTAGCAAAGGTTCAGCTGATTATTCTTAGCTTATTCTTAAGATTATTCTTAAGATTATTCTTATGAGTCAAGCTTCTCCGTTCTTCTGCGCTGTTGAGCAGCATTTGCGCTCTCCTTCTCCATGGCTATACCACACTGGCAAACGCCAGTCAGAAGCGCAGCGGCTCCAGCGCAGTGTCAGACGGTGACTGACACGGCTACGACGCCACTCCTCGAATGCGCAGACGGCGGCGGTGAGTCGCGCGCGGCGGCGGCGGAGTGCGCGAGGTGCCGGCTCCGGTGGCTCCGGTGCGCAAGCCGTGTGACATCACTGATCCTTGCGCATGCGCAGCACGGCTCTTGATGTGCCGCGCGAAACGGGCTTGGCTAGGCCAGTGTAGCTAACGCTACAAAAGCGTTCGGAAACAGGACACACAGGCACTCCGGGCGGCTGGAGCAGCCGGATGACTACAAGTACCAGCATGCACCGTGGCAGCGCTGGCGTCGTGAAACTGGCCGGTGGGATCGGTCAATTCTGCGAGCTTGCAACTGACTCGGCAAAGAAATCCTTCGCTCGCGTTCTTTTTCTGTAAAATGCAAGTTAATCATCTGCTATGGGTTTTCTTATATTTTCTGTGGAAACAAACGAACTAACTGAGCTGCGATAAGCACTGGATGACAGGTGGTGCCGTTGAGCACAACCTGTTCAAAAGCATAATCGATACCCCTACTGTCTTCATTTTTGCCATTCCCAGGTGTTGGTCCTGTAAAAGCGTTATCATTCTAACGCGAGAGCATTAAGGCTCCCGTGTCGCAGAAAATGTGGTGTCGGTGTCGGCGTCCGGCGTCGGCGTGATTGTCCATATGAGAAAAATAATCCCGAACCAAACAGGCCCTCTGCGTGGCGCATAGGAATTACTGAACTAATTGAATTTCTCAAAGTAAAATGCGTGAGAAAATTCTTAAGGTACGACGTACACACAACATACAGATATGGTAGCGTCGGATTGTGATTGGAATATACGTAAAAAGACATTTCGGTTATGCGGAAACCCCTTTTTCAGATGCAGTTTGATGTCTGTCGATGTTGATGTTCATAGGGCTTCACCCTTTAGAACGGGCGGGCGCTAGTGCCTGCCCTAGCCATGGTGGCAAATAAAAGATAAAGCGCGACTGGCCGCTCTATCTTATCTTATAAGATAAAGCTATGAATAAAGAAAGGAAACAAGCAAAACAAGTAAAAAAAAAGAAACAAACGAAACGGAAGATATGGTTGATCCCTCTTTCATAGGAATCGGTAGAAAACGAAAGTGAAACGTGTATTCGCAGAAGCTGTTGCATGTTTGCTTCGTGAGCTCATGGTCCCCTGCACCGAGAGGCGCACAGTTTGCTTTTCGGCGACCGTGTTGCAGTTTTGCTTCGCGAGCGGCGTCCTGCTGCCGAGTCGCTTCGGCGAAAGTACGAGCATTTTGGCCCGGCTCCGTAGTGTCTTGGGCAGCCAGTTGAGTTGCGATGCGCTCATCTTCAGGAATGCGAGTGGCAGAATTCGCAGCGTGCGCCGCGAACCCACGAAGGCATTCTGCATCACGCTAGCATGTCTCTCTCCGGACCAAAGCAAGATTCGCCCGTTGACGTCGTTGCCTTGCTGCGCCGCTTAGCGCAGCAGTTTTCTTAGTTGGTGCCATCGCAAGTAAAGCAGTTGGCGGCGCGTAAGCACTGCTGATGCATGTTGAAGCTGCACTCTGTAGGCGACGAGGCGTCACAGGCTAATCGGACGCAAAGATAAACCATGTGTGGGAGCTGAGTCGTCACCGCAGCAGAAGCCTGAAGGCCTACACCGCGTTGGAGCCTCTACCACCCTGGGACTACCGAAGCGTTCACTGTAGGCACTCGGTAATGTCATGATGCAGTAGTTCGCTTCAATGCTGCTAGATTGCGGCGCCATCCCTGCCACGAGCGCATATTTTACGCGTTCGCATCGACGTCACATTCGTTGTAGGAAGTTGATGGTGGACACCGGCATAAACACTTTCGTGTTAAAAAGAATCACAAAGCTCGCATTTGTGCATAGCGTTCGCCGCCACCATTTCCAGGTAAACATTACGGTTACATAAGCTGCACTTGCCGGGAAGCGTGAGATGCAGTCGGGGATCTTTTAATGCTATCGCGTTCCTCCAAGTTTCTCAAATTGTCTGGAACAAGAGTCCCCGTACTCGAAACAATGCAACCAGGGGCGGCGCCAGGATTTTTTTACTGGGGGGGCACCTACGACAAGTGAGTTCCTTCGGGGGGGGGGGGGGGGGCAGGCAGGCCGGGAACTTATGCATTCTGTTTTGACTGTTTACCTCCTTTACACTTTCCTCTTTATAAATTTTCACATCACTCAATCCGAGATAAATCTTGTTGCATGGCACCTACGATTCCTTCAGTCGCTCAAGACTTCAATAAACATACAGTGTTCTGCTTAGGTAGGCGCAACGTAATAGGTATCCAGGCTGCACATGTTCAAAAGATGTCAATCATCGCTCAACCCAACGCTTCTGTGCATTACAATTTGTCCCATTATTTCTGAACGTGTTTCGTATTTTCTTTTTATTGCGATAGCAATTATATGGACACTTCAACCGGATTTCTGCCGTCGCCGTGAGGTTTCGTATAAAGTCCAAGGGCGATAAAATCGTCACCGCGCGCTATCACGAAGAGCGAACGCATGGCGGAAAGCAAACACGACTTTCGTCGCGCGAAAGGTCGGGTGGGTATGGGAGGGAGGGAGGGAGGGAGGGAGGGAGTGAGGCGGGGCGATGCTGTGCTGCGGCACCAAATGCGTATCCTGCAACCGGGCGCAAGGGGAACTGGCCACTCAATCTCCCACGCAAAAGCAAGAAAGCGGGAAGGCAGCGTGGGAGAGAGGGGGGGCAGCTACTACTCTGCTAACAGCGCTTGTACTTTGCCCGGCTGTGGCGGTCGCCCGCACCGTCTCTTAAAAGCGATCTCCACACGGCTCTGACCGTTGTATGCGCTGTGCATTCGCCGCTCAGTTTCCGTTGAAGCGATAGACCGCACGAACCTTCTCTCGCTGCGGCGGCTGCGCTTGCTGCCAGTGTTTAGACAGTCGTTGTCTGCGGTCATTGAGTGTGATCTATTCATGTTTGCTTGTGCGTGCTGACACCACCCTTGTTAATTCAGTTAGTAAGCGAATGTGTCCAAGTTTATGCAGCCGATAAAACTACTATCCCTACTCCGAATAGCTCTCTCGTAATTTGCTATCGCAATTGATGCTTCGCCTTTCGGGCGAAACTGCGACATTTTTTTAAAATGAACTATCTGGACTTTGTAGTTGGTCGGCGTGCTTTCTTTGCGTCATTTAAGAATGAAAGCACGTGAAGAAAAACGAAAATTTATTCATATATGTTCACCACAGTCGTCCGAGAGCACAACAGGGTTGCCATGCGGACACAAATTGCTCGATGCCTAAAATCTTTTAACAACAGCTTGAATAGGCTAAAGACCTTTTATATACATCAGTGTGAACAAGCTATTCCAGCAACGCAGTAAGATATAAACTAAAAATCAGCACGTTTACACAGCAGTGCTCTTGCTAAGAAAACGAAAATTCGTACAGCACATACATAAAAATAGTATGAAGTAATGAGAAAAAAAACAAGGTACCCAGCAGCAAAAAAATAACATGCGTTAACTAGACCACAAGAAAGCTCCACAAGAGTAATTTCACAGCAGGAGAGAGAACACCACTGAGCAATGTGCATGTCAATTCCAACTTTGGTAAATACGCGCTTGATTACAAAAAAAAAAACACCCTCGTTGGAAATACAGGGATACTTGCAACTTCTTGTCCTCTGCAATGTTCGAACTGACAAAGCATTTGAAACGCTCGAGGAAGACGTCAAGGTTCCCACTTTCGGGATCGAACTCCGGGAGTTTGCATAGCATCGGTCCTCGCGTAGATTCCATCATCAAAGCTCCTACTGGCATCCCATCCTTGTTGCAAGAAATATTGTAAATTCAGATAGAGATCTACTTTTCTCGCCCACATGCCAACGGGCCGCCTCAGCACAGCTAATACACATTCGACCAAAGGGCGCTCACGCATTTATGCAGGTGGCGCACGGCTCCACATGCGCAGCAGACTACATCCGTTCATCCCAGAAAAACGATAACATCAACATGTTCAACACATGTGGAGATGTGAACGGAATACTAATCTACTGTCACGATCATGTCAGATATCATTGATACGGGGTTTCCAAAGTATTTTGTTATTCTTTGTGTTCTGTCGTCTTCCAGTAGCTCCATGGCCCCATCAAGCTGTTTGATGCAGATTTCTTGCCAAGGATGCGACCAACACCGTAGTAGCCTGCCATCCTCCTGCATTGCGACTTGCGATTCTGCACTGCATTGAAGTTCAACTATTGCTAATCGATCGCTCCACTTGCTTTGAAAATCCAACGGTCTACTATTCCTTGCCACAGTGGCGGCGACTTCCTCATCAAGGGAATAACCTCCACCATCACTTGTCAACGGTCAGTGACTATGGCGACGGCAGTATGGAGACGCGTCCTATAACGTCAGGCGCCCGTGCGATGATGGCTCCGACTGAACTTATCGAGCCACACCAAGGAGTAGTACACTCCTCTTTACTGTATTTATTAGTACTTTAGAAGGGGTTTATTAACGCTGGACGACAGGCGGAAGTACTGCACGACGGGCACAAAGAGAGTCTCAGGCGGCGTCAGCAACTCGCGATCTACGCTCGCACC
>NC_051162.1:78660505-78702783 GCF_013339745.2 Dermacentor silvarum | reverse complement strand
GGCGCGTGGGCTGAGACTGGGCGTTGGTGCCGGTCGGTCATGGTGCTGCAAGATGTCGTGGGAAATGTCCGACTGCGAACCTCCAGCACGAGCTAGTGGATATGCTTCGTTTCAATATAAATAAATAAATAAATAAATAAATAAATAAATAAATATACACGAGAGTAGAAGGGGTACCGAGGGGCTTGACTTTTGTTAATTATGACTATATCAAGCCGACAGACAATGAAGCCAAGGAAAGCATCAGAGAAATTACTGTTCTTGAAGTTAAAATCTAGAACACGATAAAGAAAAGAGACATGAAAGCGGATTAAAAGTCAACTCGATAGCGGTGGGAGACGTATCCACAACACTCCAAGGTCGTCCACCCAAGTTAGAGGACGAATTGGTAGCGGCCGCCGTTGCACAATCCAACGCACGCGTATTGCGGAGGTTCTGGTTTGGGCTCCCACCGGCGGCAGTTATCTTTTCGTCCACTTTCCTTTCACTTTATGTAGTACCTTCATCAGGTAGTACATGGTCGGGATTATATATATATATAGTTACACATATCAGAAATATCACAGAGGCCAAAAATTTACCAGGAGGGCCCATATAATTGTCGCAATAAAGGATAAAAAAGTCCTGCTGATTGGATAAGAATTGCATCAGTGAAATCCTTTGCTTTCATAGGAACCAGTTGGCTGTAAAATATTCGGTTTAATCACAGAACTGTAATTGCTGTATTACATAAAAAGGTAGCAGTTTCACCGAAAAGGCGAAGCATCGATTGCGATAGCAAATTAGTAGACAACCATACAAACTAAGGATAGTAGTTTTATTGACCGTATAAACTTGTAAACATTCGCTTACTAACTAAATTAACCGGCACGATGTAACGCGTCCACAGGTAAAGATAAACACATCTCGCTCGATGACCGCGGAAACTCACTGTAAAAAAAATTATGGGGTTTTACGTGCCAAAACCAGTTCTGATTATGAGGCACGCCGTAGTGGGGGACTCCGGAAATTTGGACCACCAGGGGTTCTTTAACGTGCACCTAAATCTAAGTACACGGGTGTTTTCGCATTTCGCCCCCATCGAAATGCGGCCGCCGTGGCCGGGAGAAACTCACTGTAAAAGTGAGGCGGCGCGGCAATAGTAGCGAGCGAATTGACCTTCGTGCCGTATCTCGCTTCAACGCGAACTAAACGTCGTAAGCACAGCACATACGAAGCTACCGCTAGTTGCACTTCGTTCACATCGCACATCGCTTTGCATCGCACATTGCTTTACGTCGCCCGCGTGGGCGTGCACTTTTTCCACGCCGCAGATCGCCTTCAAGATACGGCGGCCGCGCGGCCGCGACCGGAGTAACCCCCCCCCCCCCCCCCCTCCCTTCTCGCATCCCCCCCGTGCCTCTCGCGCGACAGAAGTAGCGCGCGTCCTTTCTTTTTCGCGCACCCGAGATTGAGCCGCCGTCATCGGCGGACCCTCGCAATCTTTCACTCGCACATACAGCGTACGGCGCGCGGCGACGATGTTACCGTGTTTGGACTTTATACGGAACCTTACAGCGACGTCCATGACCACGACCATGACCACGGATGGAAGGCGCTTGCAGTGTCTATATGATTGCTATCGCAATAACATGGATAAGTAGAACGATCATGTATTCAATAAAACAACGACATGGTGCGGTAGGGCAATACGCACCATACATTCTCTATGTCCTTGTTGTCTTTAGCAAGCGTTCAATCTTCGTACATTAGTCACTTCTAGAAGATATATTACAGCTAAGCTGTTAAGTCTTCGATGGTCACGTCCGGATGTAAAAAAAAAAACTCTAATTGGCCGTATGCTGTGTGTGCGAGTGAAAGCGTGCGAGGGACGCGCGCTGTCACGGGGAGCGAACGCACGGCGGAGAGCAAACGCCCCTTCTTCAGTCACGCGAAAGGCCGGGGGGGGGGGCGACAGGAGGGAGGGGGGAGGCGACGTTTAGCTGTGGCACTAATTGCGTGTCTTGCGACCGGGTGCAAGGGGAACTGGCGACTCAATCTCCCTTGCGCAAGGAGGACAGCGGGAAGGCAGCGCGGGAGGGAGGGGTTGCGGCTTCTGCTCTGCGAGCAACATTTACTTTGCTCGGAGCAGGGCGGTCGCGCGCACCGTATCTTGAAAGCGATCTGCAACACGGCTCCTACCTTTGTATGCGCTGTGCTTTCGCCGCTCTGTTTCCGCTGAAGTGATAGACCGCATGAACCTTCGCTCGCTGCTGCTGGCGCGCTTGCTCACGCCAGCGTCTCGACAGCGGTTGTTTGCTGTCACACATAAATTCCCTATATAGTAAAAGTACCGCCAACCACTCTTTCCTCCGCCATCTCCTCTCCTAAAGCACTTGTGTTTTCTTTACTTTTTACTTGCGAAAGCAAGTCGACGGTGGCGCCCCCAGAAAGTCCTCAATGAAGCTTTCAGGCCGGGCGCGCGCCGCGGCCCCGGCCGGCGACTGCGGCTTCGCAGAGTGACTTTTAATATGGCTCTGAGTCAGAAAAAAACAACATATAAAGAAGTTAAAGCGCGCGCCATCATCGTCCAATCGGAGATACGGAGGGGGAGAAGCGGCGTTGATCAAATGACGGCGGTACTTTTTCATATATAGGGACTTCATATATAGTCACAAAAACAACGCGCACAACTGTTGTTGACGGCGGTTTGCCCGCGTTCGTACCGAGCGCGCGCGGTGCTGGTGACGTGTTTATGAAGAACGTGCCAACCTTTGCCGTACACACTATTGCGATGTACCGTAGCGACAATAAGGCCATTGTCCCTGTGGTCACTAAACAACTGAAAACCATGGGATCATATATATTTCTCATTCTTCAATAGCTCAAATAACGAATTACACCATCACAGCTTAATAGTCATAATTAGAAATCCATTATTCCCACCATAGTACAGCTTTGCTGGTCTTCCATCTCCACCCCAGTGGAAGGCCTGACAGTTTTTTTTCTCTTGCATTACAAAAATGATTATTTCGAATTTCGCTTATTAATTGTGGTGCGTGTCATCATTTTGCTCATATTGACTGATGCTAGTGACTGGTGGTTCTCCAGCAAAGAGTATATTACGTGAAATTCGACCGTAATTATTTATACAAACTAGATTATAGGTTACCGGAACGATATCTTGATGTCGCTGCTAGTCGAGACACATTTAGTTTCCGAGGCACTAAATGGCTGCAGCTGGTTCGTCACAGATTGTAATGTAGATTCGGTATTCTTGCCTAATTTCTTTTCCAGAAACTGCTGAAACTACTGAAACTGCTCAGCCGGAAGGGCGCTCGGAGGAAAACGCAGAAGACAATAGACCTGACTGCATGATGTGGACTGAACATACAAAAACTTATGCAGCGCAAAATTTTTGCGAAAAATATTTCACTAAGTGCTGCAAACCGAAAAATCCGAAGTATCAGTACACCCCGGAGAAATGCGATGTACCAGAGGAAAAAGAAGAGTTGTAGATTTTCCGGCCTACTTCAATAATCACCTGGATATTAACGCTATCGACACGATAAACCGAAGTGTAAAGAAAGATCTTTATTCCTTGTACACTGAATATTTTCGCAAGAAAGTTGACAAAGAAACGTGACTTCCATGGTTGTTTAAATGAAAATGAGGTTTATTTTCTTTGATGGAAAGTAAGCAACATTTTTACTTATTAAGTAGCCTATCAACACCTGGCAACTAAGATGCTCCTGAATACGCAGACGAGCACTTGCAAGTATGACAATAAATGTTTTTGCTTGCCTTCTCTGGCCTTCCTATAATACTATCCATATTTTTTTGCTTTTAGAAGCGAGATCCTATTTTTTGAAGAGCAGTTTACTGTACGACATCGCAACGTCTCAGTAACGACCCTGAAATTGTTGCACTTTGTTTATTCTCTCCGGTTGGAGTCTGAAGCTCCTACAACACGTTTCACAGATTTCAATCGCATGAAATCATCCCCGACCATCTATTAGCACGTCACATGGTTGTGTACAACGATGCTGGAGATAACTTACAACAAACGATTGACCACGTGCAGTGCAATGGTAGTCAGTGTAGTTTCGAAAGTTTATATGCGCTAGAACATTACATAAATGTAAATAATGAAATGGGTTAGAGTGCATACCGCAGACTATACCAAGTCAAGGACGGTAGCGTACCGCTATCCTTGAACCGAAAAGTGTACAAGTACCGCATTCTGCCAGTACTAACATATGCGACAGAGGCTTTGAGATTAACACCGAAGCTTCTGAAGAAGTTGAGGACCGGGCAAGGAGCGATGAAAGGAAATATTACTTTAGACGAAAAAAAAAACTACATAATTTTTAGTCTGCAAAACGTTGAAGGAAGAAAGAAGACGACAGGACGCATTAAAAACCAATGCCGCTCTTTTCTTCGCCTTCTTCATTCTGTCGACATCTTGCGGGCTGCTGTCCCCTGGTTACCACAAGAATGATTCCTCGTAGACGATGACTTTCTACAGGTCACAAAAGCTCACTTGAGTTTAGTTTATTACCTTAAAGACCCCTCCAAGGGGTCGTTCTGCGATTTGCAAATTTTCACTGCTTCTGTTGCTTAGCAGAAGCAAAAGTTTTTCCTGAGAAGAGAGCAAGCCATTGCAGCTTTATCATGTCAACTATTTCCCATGAATGGAAATGACATCTCCGGTGGCAAGGATGGTCTTCGTAATGATAAATTTCCCTAACTGTGTCCATCATCCGTTTAAAGGTTGCTGGCGCATTACAAAGTCCAAGCGACATGACGTTTAATTCGTATAAGCCGTCGGGTGTGACAAAGGCTGTCTTCGGCCTATCGACGTCAGCCATGGGCACTTGCCAATAGCCGGAGCGTAAATCTGGAGATGCAAAGAATTCAGCTCCTTGTAGACTACCGATAGCGTTATCGATTCGTGGTAGCGGGTATACATCTTTACGAGTCATCTTGCTCAGGCGCCGATAGTGTACACAGAACCGTACAGAGCCGTCTTTTGTAGCGTTAGCTACACTGGCCTAGCCAAGCCCATTTCGCGCGGCACATCAAGAGCCGTGTTGCGCATGCGCAAGGATCAGTGATGTCACACGGCTTGCGCACCGGAGCCACCGGAGCCGGTACCTCTCGCGCACTCCGCCGCCGCCGCGCGCGACTCACCGCCGCCGGTCTGCGCATTCCAGAGGAGGGACGTCGTAGCCGTGGTAGACGCACTGGCGCCGGCGCGCGCTCGCTGTGCAGTCGCCGTCTGACACTGCGCTGGAGCCGCTGCACTTCTGACTGGCGTTTGCCAGTGTGGTACAGCCATGGAGAAGGAGAGCGCAAATGCTGCTCAACAGCGCAGAAGAACGGAGAAGCTTGACTCATCGGATCCCGAAGTAGTTGCCTGGCAATTAGCGGTTGAGCGTAGGAGACAACCAGGAAAGCTAACAATAATCAGCTGAACCTTTGCTAACGCTACGCATATCCTGGCATAGCCGAGCTAAGCCACTGCAACTTTTTTTCCGTATAATAAGGACGACAGGAGGTGCCCATGCACTGTTTAAGGGTCGGATCACTTCGCGTTGAAACATTTCGTCGACTTGCTCATTAATCACACGACGTTCTGCGGCAGAGACGCCATATGGGCGTTGCCGCAATGGCGATTCCAGTGTCAATATGGTGCGTGACAGCAGACGTCCGGCCCAGGGAAGGTTGCCCGACGTCAAAGAAGAACGAAATTCTTCTAAGGTGCGCAGAAGCTGAGAACGCTGAGCTGGGGTGAAACCATCGGCAATAGATGAATCGAACACACCTGTGGGCAAAGGGTCGGACGTAGAGAGAGAACCGAGCTTGCTGTAACGGGCGGAGGACGTGTCTTCGGGAACATCCGTAATTTGTACGGCGTCGATCGCTTCCACATAGCCAAGGCAATCGCCTTGAAGCAGCATTACAGGGGACAAGGGGTTACGGACGAAAATAGCTGAGGAGCCCTGTTTGACGTTCACTGTCGCAAACGGTAGCAGCAGACCTTTTCGAGTATAAAAGCGGCCAGATATAGAAAGTACTGCGAAGGCGTCACAGAGGCTGCTGCAATGCACAGCGACAATCACTGACGAGTTGGGAGGCACGTTGGTGTCGTGCCTGACGAGTAGTTTGTTCGCAAAAAGAGCATTTTCAGCAAGCGTCATATCTGACATCGGCGACAGTTCTAGTCCGGCCCGTGCGCAATGAATGACGGCATTGTGGCGGGAGAGGAAGTGCCACCCTAGGATAACTTCTTGGGAGCACGATGAACTTACAATAAATTCGATGGCGTATACAACGTCCTCGATGAGAACACGAGCGGTGCACGCCGCTATCAGGTGAATACGCTGCGCGCCTGCTGTGCGGAGGGAGAATCCAGCAAGGGGCGTCGTGACCTTTCAAAGGAAGCGACATAGCTTTGTGTCCCTATTACAGCGGCTCCGGTGTCCACGAGGGAATATGTGCGCACACCGTCAACTAACATTTCCATCACATTGGTCGGGCTACATTTGAGGACTTTCGCGTTTAGACAGCGGCGCAGCCCTTGCCTCATAGACTGGGACGATCAGTTTTCCTCTTCCCGAGCTTCGGGACGAGGTCGAATCAGTGATTGGGACCGTCGACGCGGAGAAGGTGAGCGGCGGATGTTGGCAGACCGGCGGAATGGTGGAGACGCAGCCCGAGGTTCATCGTCGCGGTGAACCCACCATACGACTTGGCGCATATGGTGTAGCGCTAGGCGAGTGCACGCGACTACAGTGGCGTGCGACATGGCCTGCGTAGCCGCACGCAAAACATACCAGCCGATTGTCCGCTGTACGCCACCGAGTCGCTGCGGCAGGTCCCATCCATGTGGGAGGACGCGTTGGACGGGGCGGCTGGTCAAGTGATTGCATGGCGTGAGAGGTCCCCGTTGAGGGAGTTGTTGGGGCTGGGTGACGACTTCGGCGTAGCTGTGAGGCGCAGCGGCAGGAAAGTGCTGGTGGTGCTCAGTCAAAACTTCGTTGATTTCTTGCGCTGTGGCTTGGCGAAGCGGAGCCGCAAAACTCGGCGTTGGCGCGTGTACCGGCTGCGGCTGTAAAAAATCCATCAACGAGAGTTGCTGGGCAACTTACTCGTGGATGAAGGCCTTCATTTCTGCAAGCAAAGCTGTCTGGTCGGACATGGTAGCCAAACCAGCGAGGGGTTCGTCACGCGGTAGAGATCGACGGGTAAGTGATCGCTGCCTGCGGAGTTCTTCATAGTACTGGCACAGTGTGATAATTTCGGCCACAGAGCGTTGATTTTTGGCCAGCAACATGTTAAAGGTGTCGTCCTCAATGCCCTTCAGGATGTTTTGGATTCGATCAGACTCCGCCATGGTCGAATTGACTTTCCGGCATAGGTCCAGGACATCTTCAACGTAACTGGTGAATGTTTCAACTGGCTGTTGAGCTCGTTTTCGCAAATGCGGCTCGGCACGCATCTTGCCAATCACAGGGCGACCAAATACATCGGCGAGGGAATTCTTAAATGCGGACCATGTCTGGAACTCTGCTTCAATATTATTATGCCACAGGCTGGGCACACCAGCGAGGTAGAACAGAACATGGCCCAGTTTGGCCGCTTCGTCCCGCTTGTTATGGGCGCTTACCCTGTCGTACGCCGTGAAGCATTCGTACACGTCAGTGTCGCCTGCTCCTGTGTAGAAAGGAGGGTCGTGGTGTCGAGGTACCCAGGGACACGTAGTGGCTGCGGAATGAGGCGTTTGCTCGGAGGCGTCTTGGGGCATGGTAGATGGTATAGGTACGGGATTGGAGTTCGAGGATGATTGTCTGCGGTTACCGCAGCACAGTCCACCAATTCTAAAGGTGTTTATTTGGCAGAGCTTGGAGCAGCGCAACGTGAACGGTCAGGGCAGTGACCGCTTCCAAGCACTAGAGCCTTTGCCCATCAAGAGCGCTCGACCCACTAGCGTTTTGATCCAGTAGCTCTGAACCCACTAGCGTCTCCCTTCTTCGCTACAATAATGACGATACATAATAGTGGCCCAAGTATGCAGCCGTGAGGGACGGCTTTCTTGTTTTCATTTTGGTTGAAAATGCTCCGTTATTCTTTACAAGTTGAAAACGATCAAATAAGTAGCTTCTTAGAAGATCAAGAGCAATGCCTCGGACCCCATACCTGGATAACTTGTTTAGTAATAAATCGAACTGTGTAATGTCAAAGGCTTTCCTGAAGTCTAAAAACAAATCAAGCGTACGTATATTACCTATTCTCCTTTCGATTATTTTGTTTTTGATATTTACTAGAGCCAGCTCAGTTGATTTGTGCTGTCGAAAACCATATTGATTTTGGGATATTAGTCGATGTTTTCAAAGAATACCAGGAGTCTTCCACAAATAATGGCTTCAAAAAATTTTGATATTGTGGAAAGTACAGATATGGGACGATAGTTCAATAAGTGGTTTACACCAACCCCTTTATAGATCGCAGTAACTTTCGCTGTCTTTAACTGGCTCGGAAAAATGCCTTTTTCCAGGGAAGCATTATCGCGGTTACTAAGTACCCCAAAATTAACGGCGCAACTAATTTTATTTTAGCTGGGCATGTTTCATCGATCCCTGGTGCTACATTTTTCTTTAATTGTTTCATTACATCTGATATTTTTACCGGGTCCGTAGGTTGCATGTCGATAGATTGAAAGATTGTATTTGCATTGAGAACGCCGTCATCGCATTCTGTTTCACAAGAAGAAACATAGGAACCGGCGTTAATAAAGTGAGTATTCATAGCATCAGCCAATCTTCCCTCGCGCAGCGTTTCTGCATTTTTGGCAAGCTCCTCACAGACATTAGTAACTTTTTTCCTCGATGTGAGTTCACCACGGCCAATATCTTCCTTTGGTCGTTGTAAATTATTTCAAACGTTTTCTCGTAATACTGGTGCTTTGCTTTATATTTTTCCAGATCGGACATTAGCGCGTTTTGGTATGTTTTGTATAGTTCGAATTTACCAGGCACCCGCGTGCTCACAAAGTCATAATGTAACTTATTGTTTACTTTGATACGATAATATTCGTATCACCAGAGCGCTTCCAACAAGCTGTGCCACAGATGTCGCCGATTTTCTTTTACGCGACGTGATTCTGCAGCATGGAGCTCCACACCAACTGCTCACTGACCGTGGTCGGACATTCCTTTCAAAAGTCATCGCCGACATACTGCAGTCCTGCTCAACCAGGCACAAGCTGACTACGTCTTACCATCCACAGACCAATGGTCTCACGGAGCGTCTCAATCGAACCCTGACAGACATGCTTGCAAAGTATGTCTCGTCTGACCATACTGATTGGGACCTCGTCCTACCGTATGTCACATTTGCATATAACTCTTCGCGCCACGACACTGCCGGCTATTCCCCGTTCTTTCTGTTGTTTGGCCGAGAACCCACATTGCCACTGGACACATCCCTTCCAACCGCCGCAGCAGAGACCAGCGAATATGCACTTGACGCCATCACCAGGGCTGCCCAAGCTCGCGAAATTGCCCGCGCTCGCCTCCTGACCTCCCAAGCGAACCAGCGGCGTTTGTACGATCGACATCACAGAGCCGTTCACTTTTCGCCTGGATCTCTGGTACTCCTGTGCTCACCGACTCGTCACGTTGGCCTGTCTGAAAAACTCCTGTCTCGGTACACAGGCCCATATCGAGTGCTGCGTGCCGTGACTCCAGTTACGTATGAAATCGCCCCAGTCAGTACCAGTGCCCCATCTGCCCCGACTTCCACTGACGTTGTGCATGTCGCACGCCTAAAACCATATTACCCTCCTGTACCCTCTGACATTTAGATGCACCGGGACGGTGCTTCTGCCGCCGGGGATAATGATACATGCATATTGCGTGTTTCTTATGGACGATGCGCGCGGGCGCCCAGACGAAGAAGACGAATTGCGTTTGGCTCTCGAGCTGTCGGCTGAACTGGCCAGCGCTGCAGCTATCCTGTGTAAATATATTTTGTAAATAGTCTCCAGTACTCAATCCTTCGTTCGCGTAACAATATAAATCTGAGGTAACCCACGGCTTCCTTTGCTTTTTTTTTCTAGAAGATATTTTTACTGGAAACGCAGCGTCATAGCAAGCGCGAGGAAACTTTATGAATGTATCATACGCATCGTTTACACTTTCTTTGCAATTGGCGTCTTGCCAATCCATTTCATTAACTATATGAAAAACGTTTCCCTCGTTTCATCATTTATCAGTCGCTCAGTTGTCAGCTGTTTACTTGGTTGGCTGTTTCTTTTTCTGGAGCAAATGAAGGAACTAATACAGGGAGGTGATCGCTTAAGTCATGGGAGAGAATCCCAGCTTTAGATTTGTTAAACCGTAAGTGGAAAAAACAACTTCTAACGTTTTCGCATATGGCGCAGCTGAAAAGCTCAGCTATGTCGGTGTCGCCCACAACGACACAAGGAGTATTAGGAGAACAAGTTGTCTCAAGTAATGTGTCCAGAAATTCTAAGAACATATTTTAATGCCTCAGGAGTGGACGACAAACCGCAATAATGAACAATTTGCTAATGCGCATACTTACACACTCAGTGTCCGCGGTAATAACTGATACGTGTCCTCCTCTCCCTCCCTCCCGTCCCCCGACGGCCTTTAGCGTGACGGAAGAGGTCGCATTTGCACTCCGCCGTCCGTTCGCTCCCTATGAAAGCGCGTGTCCCTCGCGCGCTTTCACTGGGGCACACAGCATACAGCCAATGAGCGTTATTTTCTCACATCCGGACGCGACCATCGAAGAGTGAGCTCTTAACAGCTTCGCTGTAGACATCACAAGCCTTTCCCCTGTAGAGAAAATGGGGGTAAGCGAAGCTTCTCGTGTGTGTGTAGCTGACCTTTGTCAGGGTGACGCAATGGAAGGAAACGTTGCGCGAAAGGGAAACAAAAGCAGAAGGGAACGAAAAGTACCACCAATGGAAACGAAAAGTAGTAGGAAAGGGAAGCGAAAGTAGTAGGTAAAGTACACACATGACAACCTTCGGTTACCCCCACTTTATCGACAGGGGAAGGGATGGTGATTTTCTTTCTTTCCTTCTCTCTCTGCCTCTCTCACTTCGTTCTATCTTTCTTTGTCCTGCTTTCTCTCTTTCTCGTTCACGTATCTCTCTTTCTTTTCTTCTTTCTGTGTTTCTCTGTTTATTTCTCTCTTTCTTCCTTTCTCTCTCTTTCTTTCTTTCTTTCTTTATTTCTTTCTGGCTGGCTTTCTCTTTTTTTCTCTCTTCTTTTTTCTTTCCTTCTTGTCCCTGGTAGGTGCCATTGAGCATTGACCCTTTTTTTAAGTTTCAAAGTTTCAAAGTTTATTTGTCAATACAGCATATACATACATAAATTCAGACCTGCCTAAGCATGTGGTGCTTGTTGGCTGGTCAGGCAGCAGGTGGAGAATCTTCGATAAAAATAACTTCATATACATGCATTTCACGTTGTACACGACATTGCCAATAAATTTGACAGCGCAAAAATAACACATACAAAACAAGTAAAGCTATACGCAAGGCAATAAATTTACGCACCAATGACTTAATTAGTAATCATTTTTCTCTTGTTGCTTGCAAGACATAGATAATCAGCAATTTCATTAAACATAGCTGGTACATAGTAATTGCGCATCTTTTTACCACAATTACTATAGACCCATGGTTTAACAGAACGTTCTGTTTTCCTCAATGTAACATCTTTCTTTTACGGGAGTTTTATATTCATTTGAATAATAATACCGCGTAAAACACAACAAAATAAAACAGCTCACGAATCTGTAGGATACCTTACTCATCGTATTTCTCTTTCATGTCAACCGAGTGTAATTTGGTACCGTAAGATATACTGTTCACGATTAGTTTTAGTATGGCATTTAATGCTTGCTTCTTATATTCGGAACAGTGGCCATATAATGTAATACCGTACTTTAAACCGGTTCCACTAATGCTGTATAGATTACTCGTCTGAGGTGAAGCAGAGATTTCCCCCGAAGGTGATACAACATGGCAGCAATGGCCCTAATCTTTCTAGAGAGGTAAACGATGTGCTCGTTCCAAGTGAGATGTTGGTCGAAGTAGATACCCAGATACTGAACTGTTCGCTCTATTCTGCACTATCACCAGGATCGGCCCACTTTTCAACGTGACACCACCACCACCACCGCAGAAACTTGTGAGCCTATAAAGCTTTGCTTAATATGCAAAGCGGCGTCGTGTTCAGGCTAGGGAGGAGGTAGTGGTTCCTAGTAAGCCACGCACAGTTAGGACGCCTGAAGGGAAGCGCGAGTAATGATGAACGATGGAAGGGACAGCTGCGTCAAAAAAGTTGCAGTTCCGCCCGAAAGGCGAAGCATCGATTGCGATAGCAAATTAGTAGACAGCTGTGTGAAATAAAGATATCAGTTTTATCGGCCGCATAAATTTGCAAACATTCGCTTACCAACTAAATCAACCAGAATAGTGTCACGAGCGTACATTTAAGCATGAACACATTTCGCTCGATGACCGCGGAAACTCACTGTTAAAACGCTACAGTCCGGAGCGAGCGAATTGACCTTCGTGCTGTCTTTCGCTTCAAACGAACTAAACGTCGAAAACACAGCGCATATGGAGCGCTGTGCTTCATATGCGGAAATCACAGAGGCGATTTCCATTAAGGTGTGGGGCCTTTTAATTACGATGTTTGCGAAAAGCAGTGCTTTTTATTCTAGCTGACACGCTGTCAAGGACCTATATGCTTTGGTGCTATTTTTTTCAAGTCATAGTCTTAGATTAGATGAACAGCTATGGGCAGTCCAACGGGCCCGCGAAGCGGCCGATAGGCTAGGCCTTTCGGTCCCAACGTGGGAGTGGCCCGCTTCGGGCTAGGAAACTAGCGCTACTCATCGGACCATAATAAAGTTTTTCCATCCATCCATCCATAGTAGGACAAGAAATATAAAATAATTATCGCCGTCAGAAATCTTCTTCAGTGCTAGGAAAGTTTGTGTTTGTATATATATATATAAAAAAAACGCTTAACCTTGCACTCGCCCGCGCAACTCTTGAAACAGTGAAGCTGGGTGATCGTAGCTCAGCATTTTCCGTAAGTGCGCGCTAACGTTTCGTCTTATTACTCATGATGATGAAAATTTCTTTTTTTGCGTCCCGGACTTACGGCCGTCACTGCGCGTCGCATAGCGCAGCTTGCAACACCGACACCACGTTCCATGGCGTTGCAGTGCCGACAACGTGTTCCAGCAGACCTGCTCCGTGAATGTGCCTCTCTCTCTCTCTCGCTCTCATTTTCTTTATCTCTCTCCCGAGCAAATCGCGAAAAACCTCTTCTTCACCTCGCAGAGCTGGCGCTGAGCCGTGCTCCCTCAAGGGCTGCAGAAGATAGCGCCAACCTTTCCCTTTCCCTCAAGAACCACTTATCATCATCATCATCACCTCGCAGAGCTCGAGCGTGCGAAAGCGCCAGCTGTGGACCAAGACGTCGACGCTCGAACGCAATTATATGGTTCGCATAAATTCGCGTTCTGCAAGGCTATAAAGAGAAAAAAAGTGGCTGTATAGCCTATAGTTGTTACGAAGCTCGTCTTGGAAGCGTGGGTACGCGGGTTCGAATCCCGCCTCAGCAAGAAAGTTTATTTTCTTTTATTTCTTGATACGAACCACAAATTACGGCTGGCTTAAACAGCTTCGCTGTTAAAACGGAACTTTCGTTGCCATCACTGAAGCAGTTCAAGCCTTTTTCGGAGGTTAGGGAACAGTGTGCTGGCTGTAGAAAAGCAAAATAATACCCTCTATAGAAATTATATGCCTGATGGGTGCTGTCGCAAAGAAATATGTTAAGTTCGGGGAGTGTCAAGTGAAGAAAATATGCATTTCTTTCAATCTATCACTCGATCTTGTATGAAAAACGTCGCAACAGACTTTTTTTGACAGGGGATGTGATGCGATAATTTTAGTGTCTTGTCCTGGAACGTAAATTTTGTTGTATCCTTACAAGGTTTGTGATTTTCGTCAACCACAGAAAAAGCCCAACTGCAGTGAAAGTTGATCTTGACTAAATTTGTCAAAGTTAAATTAACTTTTACGCGCCAAAACCTCTATACGATTATGATGCACGCAGTAGTGGGGCAGTCAGGGTTAATTTTTCCCACCTGGGGTTCTTTAAGGTACCCGCAATGCACGGTGACACGGGTGCTTTTACATTTTGCCTCCACCGAAATGCGGCCGCCGTGGCCGGAGATTCGATACCACAACTGCGGGATTAGCAGTACAACACCACAGTCACTATGCCAGCACGGCGGGTGGCTAAACTTGTTAAAAATTAATTGTAGTAAAATAGAGAGGACTAGATGCCGTTTTGCTTAACGCCTGGTTTACTTCTGCCACACTTTCCTCTGTCCGAGCGCCCGCCGTACGAGTGCACGAGCCCACGTGCCTCACTTTCTCTGCATTAGACTCGGCCACGCTTGGACTGGCCACGCTGCCAAAGATGACTCTGGTGGTTGCGACGCTGCGTGGTTAATGAAAGCCGTAGTCTATAATATAAGACTGGAGAATCCAAGTCGTCTTGGTGGAGCCGTCCACTGTGCAACCGGTTTCTCTGTGCGCCCTGGTCACTGGTCTCAAAGATGAATATCCTGGATATGAATATCATGAAAACGAGACACGATCTCCTAAACACCGAATCACCGCCTGTAGCGCTGAACGGGATTGGTCTCACAGGCTGCAAGCGATGGTATTCCGTGTGCGTTGTCTACGATGTGCAGACGACAACGACAAGGAGAGATTACTGGCAGTTCTGCGCGTTGTTTGTGTGACCGCAGACAACCGCTGCCAAAACGCTAGCGTCAGCAAGCGCGCCAGCAGCAGCGAGCAAAGGTTCATGCGGTCTATGGCTTCAACGAAAACTGAGCGGCGAAACTGAGCCGTGTTGCAGATCGCTTTGAAGATACGGTGCGCACAACCGCCCGGCGCCGCGCGAAGTACAAGTTGCTCGCAGAGCAGAAGCCGCAACCCCTCCCTCCCGCGCTGCCTTCCTGCTTGTCCTCCTTTCCCGTGGGAGATCGAGTCGCCAGTTCCCCTTGCGCCCGGTCGCGAAATACGCATTTGGTGCCGCAGCTAAACGTCGCCTCTCCTCACTCCCTCCCGTCCGCCCACGGCCTTTCGCTCGACGGATGAAGTCGCGTTTGCTGTCCACCGTACGTGAGTTCGCTCCCCGTGAAAGCGTGCGAGGGACTCGCACATACATCATTTGGCCAATGATAGTTTTTTTTCTACATCCGGACGCGACAATCGAAGAGTGAGCCCTTAACAGCTTTGCTTTAAAAAAGTGTGAAGCTGAAAATAGAAACCCGACAACTCAATTTTTTAAGGATTTCAATATGGAGAAAGTGACAGTGGGATTGAACTTGCATTCTTTGGAGAAGCGAATACATGTTGAAAAAGGCAGTGACGTGGAATAGTTCGTGTTGTCTAGTAGTCTTTTGAGGAATCCGTAGTGGAACAAACTACTGGATCCATGCATGTAATAATTGATTCATTTTGCACAAAAGGAAGGACGTTGGTGCAGTTGCGTCGGCAGTTAAGTGACAGAAGTGTAGGATAAATATGCAAACATGAAAATTGTTGGTAGGCCAAGTCAAAAACGATACTCTTATATATACTGATGAACATTTAAAGCACACCTTCGATTAATATACTTGATTATTATGCTATTTCGATTGTGCCATTTCACACCACTCAAATGTGTTCAAGTACTGGAAGACATATGGATGTGAACAACTTGAAGAAAGAAAATGACCTAGAGAAATATCTTTTAACTGTCTAGTAATATAATAACATTAAAATATTATTATGAATTTCATGCTTCATCGTTCCAGTTTATTAACAAAAAATAAAAAAAAACATTACATTCAAAACAATAAACTTGCTTAATATGGAGCAAGGCAGTGTGACTTTGTGCTTGTCTTGTTTTCAAGATCACTGTAGCATCCTTCGTCGAGATCTATGTGGGACTGACGTAACACTGTCGAATTATTAGGAAACCTTTTCTTGAAAACGGAATTTTCACCTTCGTAAAGGCAGGATGCGCTGTAATATTTATTGCCCACGTCTCCTATAATAATATTAGATGTGTTGAGAGACAATGTGCATCCTGGCAAATTAAAGAGTGTGTACTGTTCCCGATATAAGTACACAATCCTCGAAGTAAGAAAACAAACATCATGAAATGTTTGCGAACGTCCGGAAAGTGCCATTATCCCACTTTATCGAACTCCAGTTGTGAGTATCGCAAATACCTCTGTTGCATGTCTATGAAGAAAAGAAAGAAAACAAGACATGTTACTGTATGTCGGCAATAAATATATGCCTACACCAGGCTTCTTTTGTTTTCTGCAAAATTGACATCTTCCAATCAGCAGTGAGACTTGGGACGAAACGAGACAATGAGACTTGGAGATGAAATTTCAAATACAAGGAATACAAAAAAGAAATTCGTTAGTTTTGAAGAGATGCGAAAGGCTTAAAATTAAATTTAGGGGAAATACGTGTCAAAACCACAATGTCTATGGGTCTGTTTATAGGCCGTGGGGGATTTCCGATTAATTTTTATCACCTGGGGTTCTTTAATTTCCACCCAATGCACGGTATGAAAGCGTTTTTGCATTTCATACTAATCAAAAGGCTGTTGCCACGGTGGGTATTTGATCGCGCGTGCTCGGGCGTAGTTGCGCAATGTCAAAGCCACTACACTACAAGCCAGTGTTCACTTCGAAAGGTGAACTAAACACGCGTTTAGTAAGAACACCAGCACATCATATCTCCCTCACCTCATACGCTGCATTGTATGTATCTCGTTCTTATTCTCAACGCTGCTGAGAGTACTGCTTTCATTGCTTTCATAGCATTGCTTTCAGAAGAGCATAATTATCTTTTCATTCTCGGCAAAACACACACAGCTAGATATGTGGCACTTACGATACACGGATCTGTCCGATGTGTTAATGGGAAAAGGCTTTCAAAGAGGGTGGTATGGTGGCGCGGATAGCCAGTGCTTCCACCTGCAGGGAAATCTTCCTATACCTTGGGAATTTGGCATCGGTTAGGGAAAAAGATAATTTTGGCCAAATCTGCTGAATTTTCCTCTGAGATATTGAAACAGTGGAACGGATGACGAGATGGCGTGTCTTAATTTTAGTCACCTCAATCTGGCTTTTCATTAGCATGCAAAGAATGATTTCAGTGTTGTGCAGTTCCGTGAACGCATTTCACCAAGTGCGGTTGCCCTGCGCTTTTGAATGAAGCATGGTGACTGGAATCTTGCCGCTAATACCTCTAGCTATGCCCTCGATGTATGTGTACTCCGAATGTCATAGGTAACCAGCACAACAACAAATGCTGGAAAATCAAACAAAGCAGCATGAATGCATCTGGGCGTAAGCGGACACACATAGCTAACACCGAGTTCTACAATGCAAGCGTACTGCTTAACAACCAACTATGCACACATATACTAGAATATACCAGCAACAGCTCATAAGCACAGCAACCTAGGGCGAAATCCGTGTATTTCTACAGGAGCTCTCGAGCTAAAGCTTGCTTTTAGGTTTGCTTGAATATAGAAGTGTGTTCCTTATTACGAAGTATAGTAGTATGCCACTGTTTGGATCCGGAGCTGTCCCTCTGATATCGGCCTAATGTGAAATCATCACGACACATTGTCCATTTCATTGAGCGGAGGTTGAGTGACACTAAGAGGTAGCGTATATATAATTTGACAATGTGGTATTACATGTGCTGATATAAAGCTGTAAAGTATACCGTATATATTCCAAGATACCACTGTATAAAAATGTTGATTCTGCAAGAGGACAGGAGTTATACACGAGGCAATTTACCTTATTCTCGCTGCATGGCATTCCGTCCAGCATGCTGTGTTTTCCACAAAATGTAACTTCTTCGTCGTAGCTATATTCGTCACTTTGTTCAGTAGTAGTCTGTTGAGATTCTATAAGTTCCATCTCGGAACTACTAGAGCTGCCACGATTTCCTATGCCTAATGTCTCATTCCAACAGCAGTTGATGCTACATTCCTGCGCATCCTCCTGTTCAAGAGATGGGAAAACGTGTAATATAGCACATAAATACGCTGTATTACCAAATTTCTCTCGTTCTTAAAACCCCACTAGCTCTCTGGGATCTAACCTTCGAAACTGGTTCTCAATTCTTGACAAAAATATGCAATGAAAAATAGGAACAAAAGTGGGTATATGGTTTTTCATCAATCTAGCACGGGCTTCGTATTTGATCTTTGCTTGAAAGCTTTTGCAACAAAGCTGTATGTGACTCGGATCCCAGGAAGGCTTCGTCTCCGTCGACAGAACTGTCGACAGAAAACCATTTTACGAATTGAAGGTAAAGGTGTCTATCTCCATTGGAATGATACATGCAAGACGCACCCCAGTATTCGTATCAATAAAGAATAACACAAAACGAGCGTCAAAACCTCATGATAGATGATAAGGTACGTTCGAACAATGCGAAGTACATAGCGTCCCGTGCATGCCTTTCCCGGTCAAGATTACGGTTGCAGAAGCTGCAGGTGTCGAGAAGCGGCAACTGTAAAGTACGAAGCAATGAGTGACGTAACTACACTTTCATATATAAAAGAAGAACCCGCCTAGCAACTGATTTTATTTGTGCAACTGACGCTATGGGAAGGCCACGCATAATTAGGACTCCCGAACAGCTGCGTGAACACGATAAGCGGCGATGGGAATAGCAACATCAATCGCCATAACGGCGTCGCGCTCAGGCTAAAGTGTTGTTACAGTGAATTTAATTCTCATGCTGTCAATCAGACCATGCAGTGCATTGCTTAATCGTTCAAGGCTACGTCACAGTTGTCTACGGAACAGGTGATATAATACCTGTGCTGGCCGACCACTTTCACATCATGCATTGGTGCCCAATTTTTTTTCTGATCACACTCTCCGTCTTCAGTAGCTACATGGAGTTCTCCCCTTTGTGTCCTGACTGCGATGGGGTTAGCGATTTTAAAGACATGCTCTGGGAGTGCCCCTTTTTACAGCACCACACGGACCACGTATTGATGGCGGAAGCGTTTTATTCAATGGTCAAGAGCCACGAAAGGATCGATCAACTCCGGACTGTCCATAAGGCCCACGTTGCGGCGGTGAGGCTTGGCCTTCCCGTCCCAACGTGGGAGCGGCCCGCTGTCTTGCCTCTATAAAAATGGGGTGAGGATTCTTCCGGACCTGAATAAATTTTACTACCTACCTACACTCAAAAATATTACGGCCATGTTAACCTCAGTTGTTATTTTAGGTTTCTTTTTTTACAACTATGCGCTATGCTCACGTTTTCTTTCTTCTGTAGAACCTGGTATACACTTTCGCCTGTGCATACACTCTCAAGAAACACATGCTGAGTTTGGCAGTATATGTAAATACACGTTCACTAGTTGTATGATGTTATGAATGTAATAATATTGTTACCATGCCAGCGATATTTTGTCTGCCGCTCACTGAACAAACGGCATATAAAAATATCTCCGCCTGATATTTCTGAAATTTCAATGAAGCATCTAACATTTGACTCCTTGCATGTGTTGTTAATGAGCTGTTCAATCTATAGTTTTATTTCAGGTAACCGTGCTTAAAATGGATGTGTGAAATTGACAACTACTTTCAAAAGAGCATCAAATAACTACAACAGATTAAAGAAAACATTGAAAGAAGGCTCCTTACAAGGATCACCTAGCATTTATGAAGAGGGCGTGCACACAACATACGTGAGTAAGCAGCAGTGATGTTCTACATAACATTCCACTTACTGTGGAGGCCTGTATGTTTTCTGTTTCTGGGTGCATCAACCTACAAAAGTCATCGTGAGTAATGTTTTCTCCAGGATACCCTTCGTTTGTGTAGTTGGCTACTGTGCTGACGTTTATACATGATGGTTCCAGTCGCCTGCAAAAGTGGAGAGCGAAAGTTTCCTAATTATCCGTACCAATTATGACACGAACCATATGCGTAAAAGCCTAAATGAGGGCGCAGTGTGTTGCGGTATCTGGGAGAGGAATACAGATCGCTGCGAGGCGCAGCTGTCGGCACAAGTCAGGCGTCAGGTCGGGAGACGGAGCAGATAGCAGGAAAACCGAGGTTGGCATAACTTCCTGAATGAGGGATATCGCCGGGGCTGGTTGGTCAAGTGGGCGTGGATGGAACGTGGCAGCAGGACTTACAGCCTCGAGCTCGCGGCGAACAATACGTGTGACCATCTCATTGGAAGGGGGTGAAGTGGTAAGGGCGACGCAGGACGACGTCGCAGCCGTGTTAGGGAGCAGTGAGAACTGTGGAATAACGCGGCGGCTCTTGGCGAGCTCAAAGCGGCGGCATTCCTTGATAATGACGTCGGTGGTGGACACATTGTTGAATATCAACAAGTTGAACGCATCGTCCGCGATCCCTTTGAGAACGTGGCCTACCTTGTCAACTTCGACCATGCTGTCGTCGACTTTCCGGCAAAGAGCGAGCACGTCCTGTATGTACGAGACAGGATTGAGTGGAAGACTGCACTCGGGTAGCAAGCTCTTTTCGTGCAGCCAGCTGCCGACCAGTTGGATTTCCAAAAAGGTCGCGGAGCTTCTCCTTGAAAGCGTCTCACCTAGAGATCTCCTCTTCGTGTGTCCGGAACCAGACACGAGGTATTCCGCCCAAGTAGAAGAGGACATTCGCTATATATAGCATTATGGTAGGCTTCCAGTGGTTGTTGCGGCTAACAAGCTCATACATGCCGAGCCAGTCATCAACGTTGACATTATCTTGGCCGGAGAATATGCCAGGATCGCGGGGAGTGGCAACCGTGACGTACGTTGTGGTTGGAGTCGCAGTAGTAGCAGCAGACGAGGTGTCGTCACCGGGAGCCATGGTGGAAAGCTGGACGGTGCGGCTGCTGCGGAGCTCCGTGGCGAGGACGGGGAACGGCACGCTCCACCAAAATGTTACGCGAACGAAGGATTAAGTACTGGAGACTATTTAAAAAATATATATTTACACACGATAGCTGCAGCGCTGGCCAGTTCAGCCGACAGCTCGAGAGCAAAGTGCAGTTCGTCTTCTTCGTCTGGGCGCCCGCGCGCATCGTCCAGAAGAAACACGCAATGTGCTTGTATCAATATTGTTACGGTGAAGGGAAAGAAGAAGGTGACGCGAACGAGAGGAAGACGAAGACTCTGGCCGTTGCCTGAACACCATATTTCTTCGCTTGTAAATATACATTTTCTATTATGTATAAGTCAGGGCGCCTGCAAAAGACGCTGACTGCCTGTCCCGCAATCCCGTGGATCAACCGGACGATACCGATGCAGACTCGGACATCAGTATTCTGTCCCTCTCCGGCTTTCTCCATATTGGCGACGAGCAACGCCAAGCTCCTGTTCTTCGAACACTTATGGAACGCCTAAGCTCCTCGCCTAATGACCCGTCTCTGCGGATGTTCACCTTGCGCGATGGAACTATATACCGTCGTAGTGTTCGTCCTGATGGCCCGGAGCTCCTCCTAGTCGTTCCAAAGCACCTTCGACTGGCCGTGCTCCAGCAACTTCACGACGCTCCTACTGCTGGACATCTGGGCATCACTCATACTTACGACCGCCTGCGGCGCCGCTTCTTCTGGCCCGGCATTTATCGCTCTGTACGCCGTTATGTCACTTCTTGCGGCCTGTGTCAGCGCCGCAAGACGCCTGCTAAGCCTCCTGCTGGTTTGCTTCAACCAATTGCTATCTCTACAGAGCCCTTCTTCCGTATGGGCCTCGACCTCCTTGGCCCATTTCCTATTTCTATGAAAGGAAACAAATGGATTGCTGTAGCAACAGATTATGCCACGATATATGCCATTACACGAGCGATGCCGACCAGCTGCGCTACAGATGTCGCCGACTTCCTACTATACGACGTCATCCTGCACCACGGCGCCCCTCGCCAGTTACTCACGGATCGCGGCCGCTACTTTCTCTCGATGGTCGTCGATGATCTGCTCCGCTCCTGTTCTACAGAACACCAGCTCCCTACCGCATACCAACTTTAAACGAACGGCCTCACCGAACGAATCAACCGCACACTAACTGAAATGCTGGCCCTGTACGTTTCCGACGATCACCGCGACTGGGACGTCGCTTTGCCGTACATCACTTTCGCATACGACTCGCCCCGCCACGATACTGCCGGATTCTCCCCATTTTACCTTTTGTATGGCCGCGACCCCACCTTGCCCGTCGACACGTTGCTACCTTCCGCAGTACAATCATCCAGCACTGGTTACGCTCGCGATGCTATTGCCTTAGCCGCCCAGGCCCGAGAGGTCGCCCGTCATCGCCTCACAGTCTCGCAAGCTTCTCAAAAAGTTGTCGCAGTTTCACCTGAAAGGCGAAGCATCAATTGCGATAGCAAATTTGTAGAGAGCTATACGGAGTAATGATATTAACTTTATCAGCTGTATAAACTTGGACATGCAGCAGCACCGGCAACGCGCAGCACTGTTGTCGACGCCGTCGGCGTTTTGCCCGCGTTCGCTCAAAATGCGTGCGGCGTTGGTGACTGTTGCCGGAGCCTCTGAGATAAATAGGCACTTGGTGCCGCAGCTAAACGTCGCCTCCCTTCCCTCCCCCTCCCCCCCTCCCCCCTCCGCCACGGCCTCTCGAGCGTCGGAAGAAGGCGCGTTTGCTCTACATATATGGTGATTGTAAAGGAGGAAAGAGACGCCTACTTCTGCAGCCCTTAAGGGAGCACGGCGCAGAACGCGCGTTTGTTCTCCGCCGTGCGTTCACTCCCCGTGAAAGCGCGCGCCCCTCGCACCCTTTCACTCGCACATACAGCGTTAGGCGGCGCGCGGCGACGATTTCATCTCCATTGACGTCATATGGAACCTCACGGCGACGGCGGCGACGGCGACGACGACGCCGACGGCAGAAATCTGCTTTTGAGGGTCCATTTAATTGCTATCGCAATAAAACGACGCTACGACCTTCGGCACCGAGACCACCATTTTTCACCTGGTTTCCTTGTCCTTTTTTGGACGCCTTCACGTCGCGTCGGCTTGTCGGAAAAACTATTTTCCCGTTATTCTGGTCCATACGAGATCTTACAAGAACTGTCCGACGTGACATACGAGATCGTCCCAGTCGGTCAGCCTTCAGTGCCTCCCACCGTCACCAGCAATGTGTTCACGTCGCCAGGCTCAAGCCCGATGTCCCCCCGTTAAGCGACGCTCCATAACTTGCACCGGGACGGAGCTAACCCCACCGGGAGGGTGATGTTACGGTGAAGGGAAAGAAGAAGGTGACGCGAACGAGAGGAAGACGAAGACTCTGGCCGTTGCCTGAACGCCATATTTCTTCGCTTGTAAATATACATTCTTCTACACTCGTGGGCCTGCTTTCTTCCTGCAACAATATTGAAGAACCCGTTTAATTTTACCGTTTGCGTCAAGTTGGATTACGTTTATCGTATTGATTATGCCTTTCTCAGTTATTACCAACCAGGCTGCAGCAAAAACCGATAGGGTAAGTTTATTTAGCAGACAAAAACAATTTAAGTTAGCTCTATCGTTGCCGCTGAAATTGTGCTCAATTTCGGTGAATTTATGCTTTCACATTTTATTTCGAGATGTAATAGTCGCAACGTATACCGCGATACACAAAATTATATCTTGATCACTGGTGTTCTTAATGTACGTATAGCAGCAATATTGGATCCAACAGCTTTGGAAAGTTTTTATGTTAAACTTTAAAGAAGCAACATGAATGACAGTAAAATTTGCTATTTTTACTATAAATACTCAGCATAAAAAGTCCTAAATATACAAAATATTCACTTGGTTCCTAGCTCCTAAGATTTGTAAGTCAGATCACGAAAAAAATATGCCTATTTCTTGGCATCAATACTAGCCACAGTAATGTGCATGCTATACAGGAAAGCAAGAGCTTCGCAAAAGTGGAAACGGTTAAGTTCGTATTGTACAGGGAGCATTTCCTTTTACACATTGCAGTAGACGCCTAGTTTGTTTTTTACTGCATTTATTGGGCTCGCGAGGAAATGGTTGCCAGGTGAAGGAGCATGCAGAAGCCACCTCATACTTGATTACTGTGATCGATTGCCTTTTCTGTGCAAGCTAGGTGGTCTAGTGTGCATTCAACTGGCGCTAGAAACTACGCATGATTTGTTCAGTCCCTGTACAGGGCTGTAAAGTACTGTGTAGTATTGCACAGTATTGAAAAGTAATGAATAAGTGCATTAGACCAAGCGGCATTCAGAATGCACGAGATTAGACTACTAGTCAAGCTACGGTTGAAGGTTGGTCTGAAATAGACTGCGTGCCCTTGTTTGAGTGAAACCCCAGACGCCCGAAGAATTTCTCGTAATAAATAGAACATAGGCTGTCGAAGAGTTGATGGTTAAAGGAAACCCATGATGGGGAAAATAATGTAGCACTTGATATTACCCGCACACAATTATCAAAATAGCGCAAAGTTATGAGCATCTACCATGGTGAGAAACATCGCTAAAACAGCCTATATGTGGGATGGGCAAATTGGCAAGTTAAGAGAAACCTCCTGTCGAAATTCTGTCTTTTTAGACTCCCACTTCTACGAAAAATTGCCAAAAATGAGAAATTGTTAAAGCTTAGTCACATTTCAGGTGGTACATTATATTGCTAGTAATATAATTTCTCTGGAAATGTTGAACAATGCGTAAAACCTGTCGATAAAATTTATTTCTGTACGCGCCGTAACGAAAGAGGTTGGAGTAAATCTGCTCAGCGATATCATATTAGCAGTATTGCAAGACTCATAAGTCTTTAGGGCATTTGGGCGATATTGGCGCACAACAGAGCTATTCTTTAGGCCAAGGGAGCATGAAAGTTAGCTCTGACTGCAGTTCAACATTCGCAAATATCTACACACAGGTCATTCGCGCGTGCTAGAACTTTACATTCGTCTTATGTTCGCTTCATATTCTCGAAGATAAAGCTGCCGCCCAATCAAAATATGGAAACAATACATTGTCTTGAGCAGTGCTTCTGCAGGGGCTAGTTAATATAGCATGACTGCATGCTGAACAGTAGCACTGCAAACGTAGTGCACACAGGGATACTAGCACTAGAATGAGAGAAGAACTTGTACCTGTCTAACGTTTCCGCGTAAGAGTGTACTATATTCGCAGCGCAGCCACACATTATAGACCTACGCCTTTTCGACAGCATTTTCGCACTACATAAAATGGTCAGCAGAACTCTGTGCTTTCTTCTGGTACTACTGATTTTTTTCCAGTGGTCATAAACATTGACAGAGGACATCGCCTTTACCCGCCGTGGTTGCTCAGTGGCTATGATATTGGGCTGCTGAGCACGAGGTTGCGGGATCGAGTCCTGGCCACGGCGGCGGCATTTCGATGGGGGCGAAATGCGAAAACACCCATGTGCTTAGATTTAGGTGCACGTTAAAGAACCCCAGGTGGTCCAAATTTGCGGAGTCCCCCATTACGGCGTGCCTTATAATCAGATCGTGGTTTTGGCGCGTAAAACCCTATAATTTCATTATTTATTATTTTTAAATTTAGGACATCGCGTTTAACTCACATTTCTTTGCAGTGCACGAAACATTGTCATTGCTTGCTTCCACATTCTATGTCGTGGCCTCCGAAATGCTTCTGCAGACGCCACTCCTCTTAGTTTGTATAAGCTACAAAACAATGCACAACTTACGAAGTACGAAAGCTGCGCGACAGCGCAGTGCTTAGCGCAGAACATCAAGATTTTAGCCGAAGTTCGCCGCATGGGCATGAGTTCACATTTTGATGGTTGGCTGCAGCGTTTTATTTTTCAACGCCTCGTCAGAGGAGTGAAGCTTGTGTGACGAGGTGACTTTAATGAATATACAAAAGCAACACGTCTAGAGAATGATGACGACGGTTCTTGTTATCACGGAATAAGATGTCGTGACACAGATAAGGATGCATAGACGGCCAAGGGAGAGCCAATTCTTAGGCCTTGGCTTCCGTTGTAGCAAACCTTTTGAACAAACAATATGAAACTATCAGCAATTAAAATTTAAATTGGCCTCTTACAACCACGTTTGAGGCTTTGATAGCATGATAATGTCTACCAAGTTTCAACATGAGTTTACCTATATTTTGAAATGAGCAAGCACATGGTTGTTTCTGTGCAAAAGCTTTGAAATATGCATTTTTATATTGTAACATATTGAGGAATCACTCCTGCCTTATTCAAATTCTAAGAAATATTAGCTTAATCGCCTATATGCTAGATTCAAAAAACTATAGTGGATCGTGATTCTTGCCTTTATGTAAACTCCATGGGACCACTGTTCTGCTTTAACAATGGCTGTTTGATGTTTCCAAGTGTTTCTGTCTTAAGTTCATTTAACGCGTATTCTACAAAATATATAAAATTACCCTTAGCACGTTTACCTCTTTGAGGAGCACATTTCCCTCTTAGAGGGAAATGTGCTCCTCTTTTCCCTCTTAGAGAGAAAATGTGGCCTTTAGGAGTTTGAAGCTGTTGAAACGCACACCAGTCACTTGGAGCGTCATTCGTGGACATGCAAATTGCAGTACCACTTATTGTGGTGATTCACTTTAGTGAAGTAGACACAAATTCGAACTTCCTGTTCCTCTGACTTCACTTTCATTCAATGCTAACGTGTTGCAGTCGAGAGTGATTGTTAGATTAGTACTGCCGAATTTTTTTATTACCCCTTTAAGCAACTTCCCGTTGTCATGAGCTACGCCCAAGCTCCATAAGAAAGGTACTGAGCACTGGAGAGGTGTCGAGCCATAACTCAATAGACGTCTTGTTTAAGAGTGATAATTGAAAAGGCCGCCCGAATTCCAACAACTTTCACTTAGTAACGTCGTAAGAGTACCCCCTTTTAATTATAAGCGTATTTACGGCGCTTATTTGTAACTTCCATGCTGCGTGAAAGCACTGCTTTAGTCTGGAACAAGAGACTGCTGTAATCAAGCAATGACGTTAGGAGTAAATGCCGTAAATACGCATGTTATTATCAGGCGTACACTGTCAACGTTGCTAACAGAAAGTTAATGAAATCCTAGCGGCCTTCAGAAATACAATTTTCGAAACTGTCGCAAATTCAGTTATGCTGGAGCACTGCGCTGAAGTTTGACATAGTCGGATGGGAATGTTGAAAATTCCTGGACAGTATAAATATTTTTTTTGTCTTTGTGGCTTCCATATGAAAAGGAATGGTGGACAACAGGCTGCTTTCTACAACTTGAAAACCGCAATGAGCGCCTTGCTCGGATATAGTATGAACATGTGAACTTCACAGATACATCAACCAAAGAAAATTAACACAACATTCACTTGAATCAATGAGGAAGGTAAGGAATAGAAAAGTTCAGGCTAAATGTCGTTCGTGGTTTCACATCGGTGATATTTGTATTTTGATTACATTGTTTTTCGTTTTGTACTGGTAAATTCTTTCGAATATTTTTTTCTTTTTATCCTTTTCTCTCTTGCAATGTCAATATTTCTTGGTCACTAAAATATGTACGTGCTGATACTAAACAATCTGTTCTGTACTTGTTCTATATATTAACGAGCATACGAGAAGCAGTTGTAAAGAAGAGGAGGACGAAGTGCTTCTAGGCTGGATTGCGCGGTCACCATCATCCATCTCCTGCCCTTCATAACCTACGCATACAACACGGCGAAACATGAAACCACGAACTACAGCCCATTTTATCTCCTCTATGCAAGGTTACCGCGCAGCCCTCTCGATACTTTCTTAAACTTTATTCTGCACGACGACGATTCTGTGTCAAAGACTGTGTGCCTCGCTGAAGAAGCCCGCCGAATAGCCCGTCTTCGTACTTTGTCCTCGCAACACCGTTAAAAGGACCGTTACGACGAGCGTCATGGGCCTGTTTCGTTCGCCAAAGGCGACTTGGTGCTTCTTTGGACACCGCAACGCAGGCGGGCCTTGTGTCAAAAGTTCCTGTCCCACTATTCCGGCCCATACGTTGTCCTGGAGCATTTGAGTGAACTTTGTTATGTAATAGCTCGCCTCCTGGGCAATGGCCGGCGATCAAGTGACTCATGTTGCTCACCTGAAACGTTGTTACCCTACTGAGGCCTCCTAACTCGCCCTACGGGCTTCGTCTGCTTGTGGGGGGAATGTACCGAAGATACGAGAAGCAGTTGGAAAGAAGAGGACGACCAAGTGCTTCTAGGCCGGATTGCGCGGTCACCATCATCCATCTCCTGTAAATAAAGTCATTTCTGCACAATTCTCCGGAACGATATATTTGTCAATATATATCGCCCACCATGCAAGAGCTGCTTGGCGTGGCCATCTGTTCGTGTTAACAAATAAAATGATGATAGATTCTTCGGTGTCAACTATCACATTATCAACTTCATAGCAAGTAAGTATATTTACCCCCTGCCTTAAAACAGCTGTACGCTTGACCTCCTCTCCAGCGCTCAGTACCTTTTATCATTAGAACTTGGGCGTAGCTGATTACAACGGGAAGTTGCTTAAAGGGATAATAAAAAAATTCGGCAGTACCCATCTCACGATCACTGTCGACTACAACGCGTTATCACTGAATGAAAGTGAAGTCACAGGAACAGGAAGAGTGAAGAAAGAAATTATGCAGAAACAAGCAAACCTAAAATTTCAGTCAGGGTTCTTGCTTCCTGACCCCCTGAATTTCTCATGTATCATATGTAATCGTGCAATGACCGCAGGCTTTTTCCCGACATTTGGGGTGAAAATCAGGGTTGCAGCCATTACACGGAGAAAAAGACACTTTTTTTCGTAAATAATATTGATGGTACTTGCCTTTATTGAACTATAATACTAGCTTGTACTGACTTTGGCTATTCGTGACTATTCGCGTAGCGCGTCACGTGGCAGCTGCAACAAATGGTGGCGCTCCACAGACCAGTGACGGCAGCGTCACTGGTTAGGAAGGCAGCATGACCCAGATTGTAATGGTGTTTTGGTGAAATAGCCTGAGATAGTGGTGTGTAATGTTTTTGAAAGAGTAAACGCGAAGGTTTATAGCGATTTAAGCCATTTTTTCGTGCACATTTTTCATTTGTTCAACACAAAATTTAACTGCACTGCTCGCGTTCTTTCTTCAGATGGTGCAGTGCAGTGCAGTTTTTCGGATTTGCTGCTGCCTCTCTCTACCAGTAGTCCTCCAGTATTCCTCCCCAGTGATACGCATTTAGTGCGAATAGTATTCGTCCGGAACTTCACTCAGTTTGTGGAGTGTTTCTAGCCACTGCCTTCCCATATCCAGTGACTCAAGTTGTGTAGTAGGTTAGTCCTCGTAGATCGGAAAACATGGACCAGTAGCTATGTGGCTTAGGGGACAAATTGTCACTCACTACTCTTTGGCCTAGTAGACAACTTAGAACACTGCGTGTGCACTACTGGGTATGTGTCCGAAAAGGCAAATTTGGTGCTGCATATGTGACTAGGCCATGCACATTTGCCATTCTTGGCCAGTCCCCCGAATGACCATGGGGGGGGGGGGGGGAGAGTCGCCACTGATCGCGAGCGACGACGGACACTCTTCGCATGGGCTGCGCTGATTTCTTGGGTTCACCCAGGATAGTGAGATCCCAGCGTACTTTCATCGAGTTCGCCGGCTTCCTAGCGACGAGAGGAATCTATAGAAACCAACCAGAAGTACGTACGACGACGAGTGACCTCTTTAGGCCAACTTTTTTCCACGACCACGCCGGATGCCTTGCTAGGCCTACCGCACCGCGCCGAAGAATACGGAGTTCCGCGCTGCAGCTGCGCGCCCGCCAGCTACGACACGCCGTCAAACAAGCCCGCGCACCGTAATTAACCACGAAGGTCGCCGTAGAGGGCATCCCAATTTCTCGGGAAGAAAGATCAGTCAGTGATTGGTTGAATAATGCTCCGGGTATCGCGAACAACACCAGGACCAGCCATACCCGATCTCCCCGGAGACAAAGCGGGACCGGATCAACCGCTCGAAAACAACAAATGTCAGGCCTCGGGTGTACCTGCAAGGAAGATGGCAGCTGAAACAACGCCTCGGCGGCGAGGACGCTTACTGCGCAAGAATTCTATAGTTAGAACCAGCCTCGCTTACCCAGCAACGCTCTCAAGCTGATTGTGCACCCACGCGGCGGACTGCTACTCTCCAACATTTAGATCTACAAACTACTGGAAGCGATCTGCATGGTTTCTCGCTTCAGTAGGGACGCCATGCGTCATGCAGACTTAATATAAGCTAACTTGATTCAGAACACCTTCGCATGCTGCACCCCAGATGTCGAAAGAGCTGAACGGGTCCTACGACTCCGAGCGATCACCATCGATAACAAGGAGCACGAGGTCTCCATCTATAGTTCTCGATACGATAGCTCGGGCCGCCGTATATTTGCAGCGTCGATCTTTGACTGGACCGAGATACAATTCGAACAGAATTACAAGATAACCGCAACTCACCCATTGTGGACTTTCGGCGGCTCCGGAACACCACCACAGTACTCATGACGTTCGCTCAGCCCCAAATGCCGATCTAGGGCGGTATTCTGTAAGAGTATACCTAGCAAACTGTCCATTTCGGCTGTCGCTGATTGGCTGGTGCTTGACGTGCAGAAAAGAGACTAGCTGGCACCTTCCTGCACGTCAAGCAGCTGCCAATCAGCGACAGCCGAAATGGACAGTCCACTAAGTAGACTTACAGAATACCACCCCTGGTCTACTTCTGCAATAGTCGACACAGATGTAACTTATTCAAGAATAAAGCACGTAGTGTGCTATCACTGTGACGATCTGGGTCATCGAGCTGATGTCTGCGCTAGCCCAACTACCAAATGCAGAGGCTGCGGGCTATCAAATCCGCTAAACGACCAAACGTGCAAACCAACCTGTCACCTGTGCGGCAAGGCACATTTCGGGGGCGATAGTTGCTGCAAGGAAATCTACAGGACCCCCTACATAGTCAAGCGCCGACAGTGAGAGAATTACTGACAAGCCGAGACAGACTCAAGACCCAAGAACCTGCCAAGCAGGTCACGCTTGAGCACACCAGCCGATGGGACTGTCATCGCTCCTGCAGCCGGCAGTGGCAGTCCCGGGACCGCTCGCGCTCATTTCCATCACTCGAGTCTACCACTTACAGGAGGCGGCCTAGGACTCCCTCCCGCAGCAGACACAGGTCACCTGCAGTCATCCAGGAGCCGTGAGCCTTTTCTCCTCCTCCGCGGCAGCCACCTGGGCCGCCGCCATCTCCGCCCATCGAACAAGAACATCAACGACCAGTGAGTAGGCAGGAAGGGACTCCCAGTACTCCAGACACACACAAAGCGATTGTAGAAAAGACAGCAGTCATCCACTAACACATACTCCGAGTAGAGGCTCTCGAAAAACAAACAGCTTCACACACCCCGTTTCCGCCCGCTCCGCGGGTCCCAAATACGGCGGCGCCTATGGAAATCACACCCTCCAGTGGACCCACACATAAACGCAAAGCCCTGGCCGAAACAGACTCCACGGTGGAGGATTGGCAGGCATGTCTCGACAGACTCGAGCAAAAATACGAACTCAGTCACACTTAAATCAGAGCTTTAGAAACACACATCGAACGTTCACTCCACACAAACGGCTCACAGATCGCCCAACAAATTGAGACCCTGTGTAAAAGCGTATAAGCCCAAGGAAAACCCCCAGCGATCGCTGAAATCACGGCCTCTATGCCCGTATTCCTTCCAACCCCAGAACGTTCCCAGCGCAATTATGGCAATCAGCTAGGGGAACACCACCATCTGGCTGTGGAACTGTCGCGGGTTCGCACGTAAGCGTCCGGTCCTCCAACCGTTCCTCACCGCGAATGATCGCCCCGAACCGAAAACCCTCCAAGAAGATGGCAAGAACGCGCAACTTGCGGCTTTCAGTACACACTTATCGGAGCGAGTAAAGCCTCAAGTAGACACTCTCGTCAAACGTAATCTCACTGTCCTCCAACACAATTTGGACCCTACTTTCCTCAAACACGTATTCTTAGAAATATTACCTTGATCCTCGTGCAAACGTCGCACTAGTCCGTTTGTGCTTAATGTTGACAGTCCTCCCCACCCGGGCTCATAAAGATGTTTTCGGTCAACTTTTCCTCAAAGCCCAGCAGCTAGCGCAAGGGCAGCCCATCCTCATCATCGGTGACTTCAACACCCATTACCGCGCTTGGGGCTACCACTACGACTCGGCTGAAGACAGATGCCTCTGAAATGACTGGCATACGCACCAACTCATTCTCATCATGGACGTCGCTTACCCAGTAGACTAGGATCAGGTCTACACCAAGATACAACCCCGGATCTCGCCTTTACGAGCCCTGGCGTTGAAGGTACTTGGTGTCACGCTCACGAAAACTTTGAAAACAATCACTTTATGCTCGAGATCGTGATACAAGAGCCCACGAGGCAACGTACGAGGCCGACTGAGGTGATTGACTGGGACTCCTTTTGCATGCACAGGAAAGGGCAGGCCACATCTCCCGCCATCACCGACATGAAATTATGGAGAACCGAAATCGTCAAACAAGTGGCTTAGGTCCCGCAAACCGTCGACTTAGAGGACACAGTCCCACACTGCGACCTTTACTACGCCCATCTCTGGGAAACGCAAGAAGTCGCTCGAAGCTCTTCTCGCCACTCGAGAACGGGACCGCGATATCCGCAGTCGGCTGACACGCACCCACACCAACATCAAAAACCATGCAATCGAACTCACCCGCAAGAGCTGGCGCCACATTTTTGACCACATTAGCAAGACTCCTAACGCTCGTAACACGTGGAACCTTCTCCTACATCTACTGGACCCCGCTGGAGGCAATCTCCGAGTACTCTAACAGCTTGAGCGAATCTTCCATCAGTATCCTGGCACGCCATATGAGCTCAAACAAGACCTCACTGACACCTACATGCACCCCGAACCGGCAACCAGCCTCCCTCCTATCAGGGCTCGGCCAACCCAGGCCTAGACGCCCCAATCAGTTTAGCGGAGGACCGTGCAGAATTCAGTCGCCCCAAGACCAACTTGGCAGCCGGCCCCGACCGCATTTCTATCATGATGCTTAGGAACCTAGATGCCGCCTCTATTCACGCCCTCACCGACTACCTTCAAGAGTGTTGGGCCAGCGGTACTATCCCGCAGGAATGGAAGTGCGCCAAGCTAGTCGTTACCCCCAAGCCGAGAACATCACCCACCTTAGCCAGCCTCCAACCCATCTCTATTACGTCCTGCGTTGGGAAGTTAACGGAACACGTTATGCAGAGTCCTTCGCTACCTCGAAGACAACGACCTCCTACCAGACACGATGTTGGGCTTCCGTTCTAACTTACCAGCCCCGGATATTATGCTCCTTCTCCATCACCAGGTCTTCATGCGTCGCACACTAGACACGAAAATATCGTCGGCCTCGATGTTGCCAAGGCCTTCGCCAACAGCCTCCATGAAGTAATTATTCAACAACTAGACTCTCGGCGTCGAACATCGCACGTATGCGTACGTCCGAGACTTCCTCGTCGACTGCAAGATACAACTCAGCGCCGGCACGGGACGTCCCTCCACCATCTCTACTGGCAACCGCGACACGCCACAAGGCTCCCTGATGTCGCCGCTGCTTCTGGCTGACATCCCCCATCTACACCGCAGCCTTTATGATGACGAGCTCGCTCTTTGGATCACACACAGCAGTGACGGCCAGATCGAAGAGACTCTCCAGACCGCCATCGATTGGGTCGGAGACTACCTCGATACAGTTGGCCTCAGCTGTTCGGCGACTAAGTCAGAGTATATCATAATCCCGTCGCCTGGACGACGCTCACCAAAGGTACTTCATAAGATCAACCTCCAAGCGTAAGGCAAACCCCATCCCTCGTACAGCTAGACCACATCAGGGTTCTGGGCCTACACCTACATGCAAACGGCAGCAACAATATGTCGCTCCAACGCATCGACCAGTCGGTGGTACAGATCGGAAGCCTTCTCAAGCGAGTCTCCAACAAGCACCGATGTATGCGAGAGTCCAACCTCCGGCGCCTAGTCCAAGCTTTCATCTGCTCCGACATCACCTACGTCTCACCAGCGCCGAAAGCGAACGGCTAGAGGCGTCACTTCGCAAAGAATACAAGACTGCCCTGGGTCTTCCCATGTTCACATCTACTCGCAAGCTTATGGCTAGCGGCATCTACAACACCATGAGCGAACTGATCGAAGCTACCTTCACTGCCAAATACGAGCGGCTTTCACTCACACACGCTGACCGAGCGATACTGCAGCAAGTTGGGATCTTATGAACGAGGGCAGCCCCCAATTATATTGACCTTACACCGCAATATCGTTAAAATCTCCGCATCCCTCCAATTCTCAAACGGACGCATCCGGAGCACCACGCCGAGGGACGGGCCGGCCGTGACGACTCTTACGACCCCTCGGGACCAGCGATCGTGGCGGAAGTCCTCGCCCAGCACCGTAGCTGGAACACAGCCTGCAGCATTCGCAACGCAGAAACAGTCAACCTTAGCAGAGGAGGTTGGTATTGCACTTGCGCTAACATATCCTATTACCAAGGTCTGCATCAGTGATTCTCAGCAGGTGATCCGCAACTACGATGCCGGCCGTATCTCTCGCCAGGCATCACACATTTTACTTTCTACTTCCCCCTCTTCCTTATCCCCTTTACTCCTGTGGGCTCCAGCCAATGAATCGCTCAGCGGAAACGCCCAGGTGCATACACTTGGCCGAGATCTTAGCTGCCGAGCCGAACGTAGGATCCACCGCCCCGCTTCCCTTCACTCCACTATCTTGCACGAACTCTACTCACCACTTACACGGACATCCTCCATTACTACCGACTCGGAAGATGCATATACCCTTCCGCGCACCACAATCTAACAAGTCGCCAGGCGGTCCAATGGCGTAAACTACACACAGGCGACTTCTAGCAGGCCCTCTTATAGAGTAAAATCTTTCCGCAACAAATAGAGCCTAGGTGCAAGCACTGATGAGCTCTGGCCACTCCTATACACATGGCGTGGACTTGCACAGACTACAACTCAGAGAACGCAAACACCCCAGAGTCATGGGAGTCGCTTCTACGTGCCTCCGAGCCAGCACACCAACGCCGGCTCATCCGGCGTGCGGTGGAGGCCACGACATCCCAGAGGACCCCCGCCGACCTCTTCTAAGCCAGCGCAACCGGTCCTCCGACTGGTCCCCTCTTCTTGGGCAAAAAAAAAGAATTGAACACCACCACCGAATGAACTTGCCAAGATTACAGAATGAGTGACGCCTTACATATGTAAAGCGATAGCACCCCATCTTCAGTAAACAACTCAGCATCGTTCGCGGGCGCTTGATGGACTGTCATTCGAATGAAGCTGCAGCCATTATAATAGGAATAATGAAGGTTGCTACAGAGTTTCAACACTGGTGCAGTGCTTACAAAAGATACACCCTGTCGTGGTGTCAATGCTCATTGCAATTGTCATCCCGATAACCCCTTCATGAGTCTGCTTATGTGCCCGTAGGGCTTTGTTAACGCGTTCCACGAAGATAAGGAGTAGAAATAAAAAAATTCTGCATAGTAGTCCATGTGCTATACAAAGTATATCACCAATTACACACCAATGAGAAGAAATATGGGTAATCGCAACAACGCAACGAATCAACTGCAAAAGATGGATGCGCCGCCAATTTTTTAGACGTTTCCTTCAGGCGTTGTCATCTTCTTATGAAGTGAATTTTGTTATGTGATTACGTTGCGTGGAGTGGCCTATACTTTACAAAACCGCCTCGTCAGGGTTTTCTAAATGTCCTTCTCTGGAACGCTGTTTAATGATCGGCAAAAAGTCGTTTTTGAGATACCGAATTGAAAACGAACCTTATAGCTCCAGAAGCGAATCAAATCCAATTAAAATACGTTTTGAAAAGATTCAAATAAGCAACAGATGTCTTAAATTTTATTGTAATACAATGTTTGGATCATATTAATAAATTGTTTTTCAAATTTGTCACATATAATTGCACGCTATAAAGCCTAGCCGAATTAAAGCACGAGTGCAGCATTGGGAATAGATAAAATGTTCCCATACCGACGCCTCTTGGTGGAGTCTGCGAATAGTCACGGTTTCGCCGGTAAAGTAAGACTCACTGACAAATGTAGCCTGCTTCACAATATAAGTTATATCTTATGCCTACTATGCCCATGGGATGAAATTTGTCGTATGGGTGCTGCAATTGTTTGATTATACACACATGGCAATTACAATATATTAAAACGATTCAAACAGTATTTGTATTTAGAATTGGCGACCATTCGAATCGAACGCAGATTTTAACCGTAGATAAGTCGATTCATCATTCGACACTTTCAAAAATACTAAATACATGCAATTTTTGTTCACTTCTAGTAAGACTTTACAGTTTTCAATATGAACACCGACATTGTTACATTTATACTAGTATGCGTAGTTGAATTGCAAAAAAGTATTACCTTACTAAAGTACGTATTTGTCGTTGGCTGCACTCCGACAGTCTTGATTTATTTCGCATGCCTTTATCTATGTTAGTCATTAAGTTTCCATATCTAGCAGGACAGTCCTTGGCACCTTCACAGCTGTCATGATCGGAGCCCAGACTGAAAAAAAAAGTATTCTATGAAAGCAAACGACACATTACCTAGCGTCATAAAGCGGTACAGAAAACCACAAATTAGCTTGCAGTAGAATGAAGGTCTGATTCTAAAAAGCGAATATTATCATGTAATGTTCATTCATATACTGAACAATTCAGTGTCACTGTAGAACTTTGCTCTCACGTTTTGCGGTCAGCCAACAATGCTCTCGTGTTAGCACACCATGTCCGCGTTCTGAACGTCGTGACTAGGTCGAATACACGGGCGCCTCGTATGAGCTTCTAAGCACATTCATTTGTGTTTGCGGCATTTTATAGAAGTTATACCTCGCTACCGCGACCACATATGGGGAATCTAAAGTCACGTGCATAAAAGGTGCAAGTCTGAAGCACGGTTGACTGCTTCGACGACCGCTGACTTTTTGCTTTCATGGCTACATAGCATTATTTTAGCAAAAAGGAAACAATTTCACAAAATAAACTACATGCAGTATATTCGCAGTCCAAATTTTTTGCTACGTGACATCTGGTGGAGCTTCTGTTTGTCTGTACTCTCTCGAAGATTCAGGTTTATATCCCATGTAACGTCTGTGCCGTAGGCGTAGGGGAAAATACCACGAAAACGCGGAAATTGTCGGCAATTCTAGAAACAGCCGGTGTAATTTGGAGCCATGAATACCACCAAATGGAGCGGTAATACCAGTAAGACGATCCCAATAAGCAGTGCGGCTACGTCAGCTGCTGTTGTACTCCAACAGCCATGAGCACTTTCGACATACGCTGATCCATCTATTAAGACATCGATGAATAATTGGAGCACTACGAAAAAGTCGCGGCATGCAGTAGGTTTTCTGACGAACAAGTGTTGCGAAGAAACGCTTCATCCTCATAGACTCCGCAAAAGCTCGGTACGGAAACAAGGAAGTCGCTTTAACATGACATATCTTCAGGACCAGGCTATCCACGATGTTTACGGGCTCTCTCCGAGAGAAATGCACTCCGACTGCAAACACACTAAACATTTCTGAAGGACTCCATCAACGCGTTCGTGGAGCAAATACTGAGGCTCCTCTGCTATGGCGATGCCACCATGAACGAGGAAAAGAAGTGGCAATACCTTATTCGCGATGTGAAGGAACAACCTTCTACCGGTCTCGTATTCAGCCTATGGAATGCAGTAGCCGCAATTGTAACTGAACGAGCCATCATCAAGAAGGTGTTGGACTCGAGAGCGAGGCAAAACAACCGTAATTTACAAGCTTCCAAGCCTAGCGACATTGGAAGATAGCAACAGTGATGTCGACGTCGTACGAGAATCAAGTCGCGATGCCATTCACGAGTGTGCTTTCATTGTTGATTGGAGAGTGCAAGGTACCTACCATCGAAGCGACTCCACACCTGGTACATTATCCGATGTAGTCCATAGAAAGTGACATATATAAAAAAAAGCCGGCAGATCCCACGCCCTATGGGAATTGATGTTATGCGAAGCAGTGTACGGGGACCCGCCTACCAAGCTAACAAAACGACCATGAGATGCAGACGGCTGTTTCATTACCTACATGACACTCATGTCATGACACTCATATTACGAGTACTCAGAAGTCCCTTTAGTAGGAAGAGGCCTAATTCGTGCTGCAGTGGACACAAATAGGCTGATGATGATGATGATGAAGAGACCTTAAGGCGAAAGCCTTAGTGATGCTCATGGCTATGACTTCGACCATCAACCTTTAGCCTTTTCCTTCACTTAGTACCCCATCCGAACCCACTCCAATGTTTTTTGAGGGTTAATCTTTTTTTCGCAAAGTGATTACCATTTTTGCGGCGTTATAGTCTTGACCATGAGTTCTACCACCATCCTTTTGTGGTTTCTTTACTTTGTACCCAGATACTTCGTACCCACGTCCGAAACCATTTCATACACAGAAACCCTTGAAGTGCAATATTTATTTTCTTTGAAAGTATTTAATTTCATTACTGCATGAACGAATTCCCTCCTGCCTGGGCCACATGTTGGCCTGCAGTATTCTGTAAACAAAAAAGTGGTTTTTTAGTGTTAATCTTTTTTCGCTGAGTCGTAGTTTTTTTACGGAGTCATGATTATGACTGTGACTTCTACCATCATCCTTTAGTGTTTCCTTCACTTGTACCCACGTCCAAACCCATTTCAGCGGTTTTTTAGTGTTAATCTTTTTTCGCTGGGTAATTGTCATTTTAGGCAGCTGTTTCATAAACTACATGACACCCATGTCGTGACATTCATGTCAAGACCTATCATTTATGTTCGTCATACACTCTTGTCACACTATGCCAATTTTGGTACATACCAAGTTAACGAAACGGCCATGAGAGCACCAAGACGTAGGCGGCTAGATAGATAGATAGACAGACAGATATATAGATAGAAAGATAGATAGATAGATAGATAGATAGATTGATAGATAAATAATGACAAAGTGGCAAATGTTCACCAAGAAATGCTTGGCATTTAAAATGTCCGACGATTGCAAAACCCACTAATCCGAAATTTGAGCGCAGCTGTATACGTGTTTTCATTTCGCGAGATATTGCGGCAAAGAATGTGAGACCGAAATCACCGCACCGATAGGCAGTGGGTCAGTGCCGTCATAGCCTTCGCAGAGGGAGGGGCAGTATGGGAGAGCAGGCATGATGAGCAGCTCGGAGCCAGCAGTGGAAGCAGTCGACAACGACGACGACGAACGCATGAGCAGTGGCACGAGCTCGATCGCGTGGTTATGCAGTAGGACGCCGACGTTCATCCCAGGAACGGACGCTGCGCTCTAAAAGTCAAGAGGGTGAACCAGGCTGCGACTGGTTTCCTACCCTAAAGTGAGGAAAAGGGAAGCGGGCTGAAAAATACAGTAAAAAGGGCAAAGAACAGATAACCAAACAATGAGCACGTCCATTCAGTCAATAAGTCAAGAGCGTTCACCGCGCAAATGAAAGCTTTGATGGAGCTGATGGAGCTCAGACATGTTCAGAAAGTGCTGCAGTGCTTTTGCGGCTCACAGCATGGATGGCGGTGGAGGCCATGGTTCAAGTGTTTTGTCCTATATGAACGATTTATCGTCCAGCTAGCTTAATTTGGAATGTAATGTCTGTATTTTATAGTTAAAAGAGGCACAGTATATGTTGTACCGTAATCACAACGGCTGCACAAGGCGCTGTTCATCACACCAATACGGAAACAATACGGAAACAGTAGGCGTTCGCAAAAGCAACCTTCTACTACAACGAACGCAGTACACTTGCATCGCATCGAGATTGACTAGGCGGCAGCTGAAGGCGCAAAGAAGGGTGATAATCACAGTAGCGAATTGGCACACTCCGGTGAATCGCAATGTTCTAAATCACTTGGACGAGCAAGTAGACATTTACGAACTGCTTCAAAATGGCAGGCAGGACTCCTTGGGTGGAGTGCACTGCTTAATTGGCTCTATGTTGCCGACGATGTCGCAATGGCCCGAAAGCCACTGAAAATAGATTGTTCGCTTTTCCGAAAATGCGCTGGTGATATTCTCTGATTTCGGATACCAGTTGTTCTTGATGACCATGAAGTAAACTTGGGGATAGAGCTTGGAAGGCCACTTTTGAGTCACTGAATATGGTGAACTGGTTAGGTAGTCGTTTTTTTATTGCGATAAAGACTGGCCGTCAAGGCATAATTCTTGATATGTATATGTGTGTTATATGTGTGCTGTGAGGCCTGTGCTGTGTATGAATTGAAGCAGTGCTTTGTGGAATCTGTTATCATGTATCCAGCGGTCATAGCTGGTTGTCACACTGTAGCGGAGGCCGGCTTGCGTTTTTATGCATGTATTCAACAGTGGCTCTGAGAATGTGAAGTTCAATCCCGTTGATGTTGTGGGCGGGAGCACGTAACTCTAATCGACGCTGATCTTCGCGGGAGGGCCTCCGCACCAGACGAGCTGTGTGCCGTAACCGCGACAAACTTTCAGACAATGACAGTACGCCTGATATAAGCGCTATAAGGTAAGTTGTTTCGGAGCCAACCGCGGCCAAATCTGAGGGTCATCAGTGACGCTCGTAGCAGTTCACTGCCTGAAATATAATCACTAGTAGCGCAAATTATGAACGCTGCCACCGTCGTTCGCCGTCAAGTGCCTCTTGTGGAGTCCCACCCCAATAACTAGAATCGTGATGCTTATACTTCGAAGCGACTACACCGCATTCAACTATACCGCTGTATTGCTAGTGATCTGTCTTGCGATGCAAGACCGACTTTAGGCATACGCCACATCGATGCCCTCACGTTCATCGTGGTTGGCCCTACAGTCGAATGGGTCTGCATACTTTAGAATCCGTGACCCTATCTCAGCACAGTGCATTGAAAAAACTGAGGTTTACATACTTATTATGTCCAATTGAGTGCGATGTGTGCTTGTCTTCCTTTTAATGCTCCGTTTTTTCATAGCTTCGCACTAGCATAAGGCACTGGTTACATCATCTATGTAGTCATGATCCAGGAAAATATGTGTACCTGATAAGCTGGACGCCATACCAGAGTTCAGCCCGTTAATGAACGTAAGAATTGACGTGTCCTAAGCATAAGTTAGACAAAAGAAATATACATGTGCTTGTAAAGTTTCTTCGAGAAAAATTTTTGCATGCAACTAAGTGATTTTTTTAAGGTGCTTACGAATGCCCAAGTTCATGTGCCATCGTTACAAGTCCCTTATATGTGTGCGGATCGTCTTCTCCAATAGCGACGTTCTCCTCCGTGCAAATTCCAGCTTTTTCAGCCATACCTGAAATGGCAAATATATTACATGAATGGCTATTGTTACCCAGAATATGAAGAAACGGGTTTTTACAACAAGAGAAGCAAAATATAGCGTGATATTTTTGTGGGTTACGTCCGTATTGGAGCGTTTTAAAAAGCACATGTGTTTTTAGTTTGGCTTCTAGTCTGGCTGCAGGGGACCTGATTTCTCTGGGATTGCTCCCAGAATAGTTGTGCCAGACGATGTCCTGGCATCAACAGTGAAACCCACGTGAGTTTATGCAACACCTCAGGTGGGCAGGAATGGCCACTGATCGTGTTCCAGTAAGCCAACGTCATCACCGCTGCAGGGTTCACCATTTCAGAGTCTGCTTCGAGGTGATGGGTTGGCCGCATAGACCGCAGGGACGCGCCTCGGGTCAGACATGGGTTGTTCGCTTCCCCAAGGGTGAAGCTGACCCGAATGTTCGGGCGCATCCACGACACCATGCAACCTTCCTAAGCCCCTGACGCAGCAGCACCATCAGTGCTACCACTTGCAATTTCGGGCGGCCCAACGTCTTTTTTTTAATAGGCCGTCCTCCACAGCTCTAGGCAGACCAGGCCCAGTTCTGCTTACCTGTGGCACATCCCACTGCACCGGAATTACAAGAGGGGGTGGACAGCCCGCGCTGGTTTTGCCGGGTGCCTATTAGTTTTTGAGTACAAACGTTTTCCCC
>NC_051162.1:78636508-78660405 GCF_013339745.2 Dermacentor silvarum | reverse complement strand
CAGGCAGGCGATTGTGTCAAAATGTTACTTTCAAGTCTATATTCGCAAGTGTCTGTAAATCTCTCGGATTGTCCGCTAGTAGCATTATCTGGTCGGGATGCATTAGTCCTGGGACCTTCTGTTGCACATTTGTCCATTACACATGTGGGATAAATCAAACTCTAATTCATGCTTTCCAGTCGACTTTCTATGCCCTAAAGATAAAGCATGGACAACAATGAAGAGAGACATTTTTGCTTTAGTATTTGTTCATTTGCACAACTCCCCGACATTCTCACCATTCCATTACAATTCGTACTCGGTTGTCTGTATACAGGGTGCCCCACGTAACATTAGCCAAACTTTAAAAATATGCAAATGCGACGTAGCTGGACACAACCAAGGTCATTTTGTTTGCCGTTTCTTGGAGATAGTCACATTAGTTTTTGCCTTCCTCCTAATTACATAATTGGTCTTAATTCATTATTTAAATATTGTTTATGCCACAGTGACGCAAGGGTTAGAGAAGCCTAAATGCGTTCGCATGTACGGTATCCGTAAGGTACACAAACGTTGTCACCTTCTGTGGTGAATAAAAATGCATATTGCATGACATTACACTTTGCATAGGATAAACGGAAACACAATAATATGTGTCGCCCTTCATTGAACAGCCTTTACTTAACCGCTTCACTAAAGCTTTGCTTCACGGAGGCTGCATAATTTTAACGCGACAGCGTAAGGACCCGCTGTCGCGAAATCCGGGGTCGATGTCAGCGTCGGCGTGGGCGCGCCAGCGTCGTTGGCGGAAATAATCGACCGCGTAGGGCACTCGCATGGCGCAAGGCGTAGTGAACAAATTGAATTACTCAAACTAATATTCGTCAGAAAAAATTGTAAAGTACGACTTAGCCACAACCTACAGACGCGATAGCAACGGTTTTGTAATTTGAATATAAGAGAAAATATAATTCTCTCACGCCGGTACTCAAACACAAACCCCCTTTTCCAGCATTTCTTCAATTGATACTGCGCCGCGCCGTGGTTCTTTCTTGCAAAAACACCATCCAGATGGCGCTCACCTCGGCAGCCGTGCACGCAGGCGAAGTTGGACAAAAAAGCTGCAGTTGCCGAGAAGCCTGATAAGCAGCCAGGGATCTTTAAACGCTATCTCGTTCCACTTTTAAATGTGCAGCTTAAGCGTCCTCCAAACTTTTTTCTAGGTGATATTTACCAAGTCGCTGTGATATGCACATGACTTTCTTGCACAAAAAGTCGCACTTTCGACCCAAGTGGCAAAGCACTGATTGCGGTAGCAAATTAATATACTTCTATACGTAGAGTAATTTTGCAGATTTATCAGCTGTAAAGCACCTGTAAACCCTCGTTTACTAAATAAATTAACAAGCAGGCTGTCACGCGCGCACAGGCAAACACGAACACATCTCAATCGACGACCGCGAATGGTCACTGTCAGAACACTGGCCTACAGTTGCTGTACATGGCTGCCGCAGGGAGCCATATACAGTAACGCAACGCCGGCCTGTTCACTAGCGGCAGTAGCCGCGAGCGAACTACCCTTCGTGCAGCCTCTGGCTTCAACGCGAACTAGGTGCGCGAGCACTTAGCAGAGACGAAGCCACCAGCTATCTCGAGTCGGTCAGCCTTCGAACCCGCCGCACATTGATTCCAGATAATAGGCGCGCGGCCGCCCTCAGCCACGCCATGTGCTGCCTATAGGTCGATGTAGAAACGGAGAAGCGCGCTACCCTTCACGCCCCCCCCCCCCCGCCCCCTTTTCCGCACCCTCCCCGCCTTCCTCCCTTGCACGCACAAAAGACGCTGCAGAACCAAGCCACCATCCTTCCCGGCTCCCACTCACATTTTTTTCCCTCGCACCTACAGCATACGGTAATCGGCCTCGATGTTATCGCGCTTGGACTTCATATATGCAACATCATGGCGACTGCACAAACTTGCCTGGAGTGTCCATATAACTGTTTTCACAGGTCATAAATCAGGATAACTTAATTTTATTACTCATACAGCTGCGACAAGCAACGATACATTTATCCAATCAGAGGGTTTTTTCATTTTCCTGTGGGAGTAAAGGGAGAACTGTGCAGTTTTCGAGGGTTCGTTGCTATGGCGTAGTGATGTTCCTTATTTGCTAATTATTAATTCAAATTATTTACCTATTTACATATTTATGTATTTCTTTATTTGTTTATTAAAATCATGGGCTCAGACGTTTAAGCATTCAAGGAAAACGTTCTGTATGTTGAAACAGTTGTTCTGGCATTATGCATCTATCAGCGAGGCTGGTGAAACCTCGTATACAAGCAGCACAACCAAATGTGGTGTTCAAATAACTCGTGACGCCTCGCGCCTACCGATGCTTATTCGGCAAAAAAAGTGTGGTAAATAATTCAAAATACCATCTTGGACGTCTTTGTATTAAAGCATTCGTAGAATTAAAATCAGTGTAATAAAATCGCAAGACTATTTTTTTGTTTCTTTAATATAAATTTCTCTGTTGCCGTATTTCTTTTGGGATATGATATGAGATTGAGATTAGTTTGAGAGTTATCATGGTCGCTTTCTGAAGACGACCGATTTCTACCGAAAAGAGCTACATGTCTCGAGGCTGATGTCGTCGGGTTTACTTTTTCTATGATCAGAATGCACTTGGCGTCAGCTTGCTGCTTTTTCATTATCGGGACAAACATTCTGTACACCCCCGGTTTACGTAACTGAACAAAGTTATTTTCCCGGGGAAAGTAATTTTTTCTTGCTCTTTCATCAAGGTTTCCAGCGTCGCAATCCGATAAATAGACTATATTTCAATCGGAATTTCGAAAGATCAGAAATGGAGTATACATATAGTGTTTACTTGAGAAACGAAAGGGGTTCTAAGTGCCTTTATCCAGGTCATTGCATTGCCATTCTCATTTATTCTTATTATGTTGCGAAACATGGCTCACACGCCATAAAAAATATCAGCAAACAAAAAAGAGTGTACATGTTGTGCACCATTGTTTGTGTTAGTCTGTCTCTCTATAAACACTTCTCACAAAAAAATAACAACCACCTAAGAAAAGTGCAATCTTTCACGTGTGATAGAGCGAAGGTTAAATAAAGAAAAAAATTGAGAATGACGCAAGAGTGAATAGAATCGGTCGATGAAGCTTGAGTTAACTTGTTGCTTTAATAGGCAACAGTCATAAGATCTCCTGGAAGGTCGTGATTCTTAGCTAAGCTCTTCAGACTATGGTTATGCGCACACGTGGACTGGATGTTGTGTTATAGTTTGTCTTCTGGTGTAAGTGCGTTTCCAATTAAGATGTGCGCGCTTTGTTTGCTTATTTTCAGGTTGATCATCCTCCGTACACCGAAAAGTAAATAAAAACAAGGCATTTAAAAATGCATTTAGGTGATCCAGCAAAGCCAAGCTAAACTCACATTGGCCAGGGTTTTCTCCGTCGCCGAGGGTGCCTTCACATTGGAGTGGATTGTAGGAACGCTGAGCGGCATCGCGTATCAACTACAACTGCACCGTAAAACGAGTGGAGCTAGATTTTTTCAACGCTACGATTGAACTACACTTGCACGGCTTCCTCAATGTTGCCAGTTAAGCACGATGCGGAGTATATAAGGTGTCACAGCTATCGTTAGCCAAGCAGTTAGCCAAAAAAGAAAGAAAAAGACATGGTGCAAGATACGATTTTAAGAGCGATGGTGTTATGTCATCAGAGCTCTGACGACAGAAGACCGCAGGTTTTATAATCGTATCTTGCAAAGTATTTTCTTATTCTTTTTTTTCGTTGAATAGCTAGGCTAACGTTAGCTAGGACACACGCTATACCACAGATCGACCCCAACATCTTTTGTATACATGGTGCACAACCAGAGAAGTTCATGGTAACACCACTGGAGGAACATCTGGTTATAGTGTCTGCGAACGTCGCTCACCGCATTAGTGCAATGACTATGACTTTGCGCTGCTGTGGTCGAGGTTGCGGGTTTGAGTCCGACCGTAGCGGCCACATATTGAAGCGGGCGAAATGAAGTAAACCATGGTAAAAAAAACAACGTACAGCGCGAAAGGACAAGTACTGATAGAGACGACAAACACAGCGCAGTGTTTGTCGTCTTTATCAGTCCTTGTCCTTTCACGCTCTACGTCGTTTCTTACCATGAATTACCAACTAGCCCAAGCAACCACCCTCGTGAAATAAAACCCTCGCGTACTTAGATTTAGGGGCACGTTACAAATAACCCCATGCAGTCAAAATATACCCGCCGTCCTCCACTGGGGCGTGCCTTATAAATGAGATCGTGTTTTGGCACGTAAAAGCCTAGAATTTATTTTTAAAGATTTCCGCGGACGTCACCAGAACAGCGCTTCACCTGGCATGATATTGACTGGAAGTATAGAAATTCATGAACGGTTAAGATTTCCGCCTTGGAAGAAACTGCTGCCTTCTTATTTTAACAAAGCCTTTTCTTCCATCATAAAATTGGTATATCAAAAGGGTAAGCCTTCCTTGGTTTCTACTTTCTATAATCATTTATTTAAAAGTATACCTTACAAATAAAAATAACAGTTTAGAATTTGTAATATATCCAATGGCTGTATAATTGTTACCGCGCAAATGCATCCTAAATCAAGCGACAGGGGTAATAAAATGTCGTTACTGATTTTTGCGCTACAATTTATGCCATATATAGATATATACAATAAACTATCTGGTATCACTCAGTTCGTCGCGGTCTCAATAAATCCTGTGTCGCTAGTAAGCAACTAAGGAGAGCCACAAGCTACAAGAAAGGAACCCGTGGTGGGCTGTCAAAAAAGGCCGCATCCGCACACCGACCACAAAAAGTATCCGCGCACCGGTCCTTATTTGTGGTTGAACGACCATACTTAACGCTAGGATCTGCTGTTCTAATTTTAATGTGAAACGCTAAGGAAGAGTCCGGCAAAAGTTTGCAAGCTACTGTGGAAAATGTACAAACTTCACCGAAGAAGGTTACAACCACCGTGCCTAAGTGTAGAGACCAAGCACGAAATATCGCCAAGGAATGTGGCGTACGTGGCCCGCTTCCTATTGCTTCATACACCTTCTTTCGGAAGTCCAGCGCCACTCGCATTCTGAGACGACCGCTTCGGCACCTTCTATTCCCAGCACTCTCCTGACCCACTTAATCAAACAAGCGGTCCTTTAATTCATTGTTTACCGCAGTTATTGGTATTATAGATGTTTATCAAGTAAGATCAAAGGAATTTTTATTTTGCGTTTGGGAGGTTGCCAGTAATCAAGAACGGTGGGTTGTTGTGGACTCTGGATAACCAGAAAAAAAAAGTAAAACTATAGCACGGTGTCTGCAGGTCCTCAATTCTGAACTGGCGAGCCAAGTTCGTCCAGAACTTCGGCATGGATCGCCGCACAGGGAGGAGTGGTTAACCACTGGTGCTTGCGTGCATTCAGTAATGCACTGCTGTATTCATGTCGCGCTCGAAATCTGTTTAGACAAGGCTCTTTTCCTATAGAAACGACGAAAACTTTCAAGAAAGTTTAGATGCAATAGGCACGCTTTAGAAGTAAAGGTAACCTTATAACAGTGATAATCCAGGGATTCTATTTCATTCAGGTGTTTTGCGGGGCAGCAGCACGATATTATTACGACACGCGCTGTAGTGGGGTACTTTGCAATATATTGGCCATCTGTTTTTTTTTAAATGTACCTAAATCCAATTACACAAGAGTTCTTACATTTCCCGCCTATATTATTGCTGCCAAATGCAAATGCCGCCGCCACAGCCTGGAAACGAACCCGGAAGCTCGAGCTCAACAGTGCACTTCTACACCCGCTAAGCTTCCGCGGCAGGTACACAAACATTTGATTGTTCGAAAACAAACGTGTTTTGTTTCTGCATATGGCAGAATCTTACAAAAACTCGAGTGCTTCAAGTTTCCATATTCTTCTCGCAATCCATGCTGACAGATGTCGAGAATATGCGGTTTGTGTGGTCTCTTGGTATAATCTGTGCCAAGGCTTATGAAATATTTTGCGATGCTCCTGGTAGAAGAAGTTCAAACATCTTCAGTACGTTTATCTAAACTGTCGGATTTCACTTTCCTATTTTACCACGAAGGGAAATGCAGAAAATTTGTTTCAGTTGGGCCTCTTCGTTTTTACGTAGCCCAACTATACACATACATTTTTAAACCCACACGTTAATGCGAACGGCGGCATCGTTCGTAGGCTGCAGAAAATGAGTGAACTAAACAATGAAACGGCAAAAGCGTATCACGCGGTCACGCCAGGAAATGTATAACGCCCGGTCACTTCATTGGATAACTTGATTTGCGGTCGTCGAAATCCCTAATGCAGTACCCAACCGAGAACGTTAGCTTCTCGAGCCGGTCTGAAGTGTAGCCATGCCCCGGTTCTGTATTTTTCCTGCGTATTGCTACAAGATTCGGAACGTGTAGTTGTATTCAAATGAAGGTGCAGTTTCTTGAGTGTGAAGGAGGAGGAGCAAGAAGAGAAGAACGGGTGTTGTTTGCCGCAGGCGGGCCCTATACCCCAGACCTAGCCGACCGAGTGCAGCATCGGTTTCTGACACCAACTGCGCCAGAGCCTACAGCCTCTATTGTTATACAGAGGCATGACTAACGGCGAGGACGGGAACAAACTTGGTGCAACGGGCTGACTGCCATTTATTGCACTTCGCCTTGTTTCATATAGACTGCTCGCACTTAACACTCTGGTTCTGTATAGCGGAAAAATTGAAAAAGCCAAAACAACTCCCACCTGAATATGCAGTGCCCTCGTAGGAACGTAATGTCATTTACACTTGTGTGCGATGTCCATTCGACGATTAAGTTTATTTACTAATATTTTGCTGTGCGTTTCAAATTCAAGTCACGACAACAAACCCTGAATAATGACACCAAGAACTTGACAATCGCACACTGGTCTTGCACCACTACGCTCGTCTTTTCACTCTTGTGATAAAAGAGGGCGGCTTTAGTTTTGTGAATTTTCTTATACCCACAAGGTTGGCGCAGTGCAGACCACAACCAACAGAAGTGGCCTTAGCGCTTCTGCTTCAAGACCCTGTATCCTGTAGAGACTTCTACGTTGGCCTGAACTTCAACGCTGGGCACTCAAGACTGTTAGAAACCTTGTTGCCTGCTTCGCCTATAGGCAATAGAAGCCAGTGTAAAAGAATGGCAAACCTTATTTTCCACGATTATTTAGGTGATATTAATGTACACTGAGTTAACATGTTAAGCGGGATGCCGTGTTTTTCTAATTCCAGTGCAGGATCTTTGTCTGAAAACACAAGTTGTCACCGTCAAGACTTCATTCACTTTCTACAAGTCATCTTCGGTGGCAACACTTTCACACAATGCACAGCACACGATTTGGTCCTGTGTGGTAGCCCATGACACGTGCCGACCCATGACAGATAAACCACGGCCCATGAGAACGTAACAAATAAGCCGCTGCGCTAGCTTCATTTTTAGCATCAGAATCACATTTTTTAAGTGGACATTGGTTGTATGTTCCTTCTGTCCAAGTGTTCGAGCACGACAGAGTGTGCTTTCGCCAGAGTTGTGTGGTTCTTGGTGCAAATAGTAGAAGTTTCTATAGATGGTGTTGCAATACTCTTCTACAACCAGGGTGGCTTCAGACGTTGTAGTTTTTTTTTCTTCTTTTTGTAAACTGCAGATCAAGAACGCGAAGAGTGTTGAGCACCACAATAGTGTTACATTTGGTCACTGCCGACACGCTGGAGGCGATCTCTCCCTAAATTACTTTGGAACGACTGCAGGTTAGGCAAATTGCAGGTCCGACTCCTAAATGAATCTCACTCGGATGGCACAGCTGCAAGAGCAGCCGCTCAGAGGAGACGCGGCACTTGTGGCACAGTGCTCATCTTTTCAGCTGCTTTTAATATCACTGTCAGAGTTCCAGTACGATTTCCTCTAGTCGCGGCACCCGAAAGGCTCCATGTCGGCCGTTTGTACGTTTAAAGTAGCTGCTTTGAATGAACTGTGCAGTTCTCCTGGAAATATTGAATGCTTACAATTTTCATATTCCAAATGATTAAGATTTCATCAAACTTGACAGATTTTGTCTCTTACAGCGGCCTACTTACAAAAATTTTGTTACCCCACACAGCTTCGTTACATTTGATGTGGGTTAGTTGGCTCATCTAGAACCTTTATACTTGAAAAAGCGGAAAATGCTTGCACGAAAATGGGCGGCAAATGAAAGGAAAATGGTGAAAGACAGTAGGTCATCGGCTTTATTTCCCGCCAACATTTCGCGCCTTGTAAAGTTCAAAGCCTTGTTACGTGAGAGATGTGCGGTTTAGGCTATTGATGAAATTTTATCGGGACAAAGCTTGTTTGCATCATACGTGAAGAGTAACTCGCACATAACCCTATCCCCACGAAAACAGTGCTGAGTTAAAACCAGGACGACTGCAGGCGCGCATGCTTGGAATGTCCATAATTCATGGGCCTACTTAAGATGCCCGCCGAGCATTATGCATTAGTGAGACGGACGTGTACACTGGGCAGACGTATATGGACGACCAGGTTTAGTCGACGGACGCACTTACGTCACACGCAACCCCTGAATAGGGCATTGCAAGGCCGTCATGGATAAGAAATGTGACGAAATATGTCGCGATTTATGCGGTTCAAGAGGGGGAAGGCAGAATAATTTTATCGAAAATGCACGAAGGAGATCGAAGCCATACAAAGGCGCGCAAATGCAGCCCGTAAGGAAAGATTGATCAGTGTCCCGTGTGCAAGCTGAAAATGCCGGAATGTAAAAAGCCTGCCTATAACGCTCAATTCTGGATGCCATGGTAACGCGTAGAAGGAACTATTTGCTGTGACGTGGGCACATCTACTGTAAAATCTCGGTCGATGTTGAAAGGGTGTCACGGCCCGTGGACAACTCGAACGTGGGGTTGCGTGTTGGTCAAGAGTCCGACGGCTAACCTTCAAAAAGGTGTCCGTGAGAGCCGTACATTGGCGAATGCGAGGCCTAATGAAAGAGATGGCTTGAAGTTAGATCACGCGACTTTTAAGAGCAAGCCTTAACTTATGGGCTCCTATATAGATAAATAAAAAGGGAGAAGTCATATTGCTCGGCAACTACTGAACAGGATTTTATGAAGATCATTGCATGGAAAAGAAAAGTGCGAAATCAAGATATTGTCTGTGGCACATTTTGAAAAAAACTCCACACTATCAATTTCTTTTAGAAAATTCGTTACATACTTGCCAAATTAGAAAATAAGTAGCACCAAGCTTACAACACTGTAACTTAGCATAAAAATGGCATCAAAATTCAGCAAAATGCTCTCATTCATACATCTAAAGCTTACAAAAGTGTTCTATTATATTTAGAGCTGAAATTTATCATTAGTACGTGAATAAGACTTTTGCACACTCCTCATAAGTATTGCAACTCCATGTAAGCTGTGAACTTGTGAATAAAATGTGTCCACGTTTGATTCTCTAATTCAAATGAACATTTCAGAACTGCGATACCTGTTTCTAGTCCAAAGTTACGGGTGTACAAAATTTGTGTTTGAACTGATTTTTAAAACAAACTGATTTTTGTCACTTATTGTACAAACAATGAGGCCCTTAGTCTACATTGTATTTCCCGCAGTGGTTAAATTGATATGTCTGTCTTAAATTCGACGATACCGATTGAAATCGGTTGTGCTTTTGTCAAATAAAAACATTTGCTCGTTTAACATGTATTTGAAAGCGGAAACCTAAGTTGGCCCCCTGGGTAAATGTTTGTCTCAAGGGCGCTCCTATAAGCACGTTTGACGCATCTTTTAATCGGCAGCCGAAAGCGCTGCCGTTACAGCGGGTACAAAATTTGCCTTCACGTCTTGGTCGTTCGTTCAGGCCGCGCTACAAGCAAAGGAACGACAAGTGTTCCGCGCCCGGCGAACGCTTTCAAACGAGAAGCGTGTAACACTTACCGTGATGTTTTTGCTAAATTGGTGGTAACTCCAAATAGCTCGCTTCATCACTGCTTTAAATGCTTCATTTACAATTACACCTTTCCCCATGCCGTCTTTTGTTAACTCTGCATGACTAAATCGATAATTACAATTGAAAAGTCACTGCCATACTGCCTTTTTATGCGGTATGGTAGCCAGTGTCCAAAAAAACGAAATCAAAAACAACGAAACCAGCTCACCTTACTCGGCTGTTGGAATGGCGTTACAATTTATTAGCTAATAACTTTGAATATCTTATTTCCGACGGTATGCTCTTACTAGTCTTCATATCAAAGAGACCCTGGCATGCTCTTCAATATTTCTGAATGCAGAAAAGAGGCGACATATTGTTCGATTTGCTCCCAGGGATGTGTGCCGATAGTATCAGTGGATCGATATGCTTGCTTTTTTTCTGATTTTAAAGGTTTCCAAAGCATTGGCCAATTACTTCCGTCGGCAGACATTGGGAGAGCAGTCCCTGACATGTCTCTTCTATTGCAGGTCGACGCCCTCGATACGTATCGCGCTTATGCCGCTCGCTCTAAGCTGAAGCGTCGGCTACATCGTATTTCCTTGAGAAAAAAAAATCGCTTCCACATTCCTGCGTGTTTGCTCCAAGCCACGGCCCCGTTTTCACATTCCCGTAGGCCTCGTATTTGGCCAGTCTGGCATCATATGAGGTTGCGTTGGGACACTATATTTTCCTGTAACGTTTGACCTTTGGAATGGGCGAAAAAGAATGGTTGAAGGAAGGCCTCCCGGAATTGTGCACGTATATTGTTTTTGTTGGCTTCATTTTTCTAGCTATAACAGACGACGGAAGGCGCGCAAATACAAACGGGTTCTATAAAAATCAGGTTGCTGAGAAAGCGCATCATTTGAAAGGACAATACAAGGCCGATCAATTGAATAATGTGCGACTTGGTATTCCTGTGTCATGAATAATATAGTCTGAGAAACGCAACATGAAGGTATACTCAACGTCTTTCCAGTTTTTCTTCTTGACTTTCTCTATTTCTTCCTTCGCCTATTCACTTTGAGTGTGTGTGTGTGTGTTTGTGTTTGCGCTGCTTTTTCACCGAGAAAGGACAGAGTCTTAATCACACAGTGGAATATTTCGGCGAGAAAGGTTCAGTATGCGTCAAATGCAGTTTTTATGTGAAAAACTGCAGTATTAATGAGTGGTAAATAAATACTTTTCACTTCTACAGCTGGCGTTGCCGAGACGAAACATATTCCTACAGGAAGCACAGTGACAGCAAGTGCACACATTTAATGCGCCCGGGTAACTATAGGCGAAATGTACATTTAGTCGGCTCACAGCATACTACAAAAAATCTTTAAAGTAACGCAGGCCATTTTGGACAAGAGCGATTGGTCACCAAGCTTAGTTATCAAGAAGAACTTCTGTTTTAATTAGGAGTGGGCGAACATTACAAATTTTGACGAACATAATATTACGCAATAATTATTCGTATTCATATTCAAAAAGGAACTATTCCGTATTTTCGAATTATCAAAACTAAACAAATACTTCGCAACAACCAACTATTGAATTCTGGTTAGTCTTCTTTGCCTACTAAACATAGTAGCATCTTAAATTCTCACAAATGAATCAACAAGAGTTTTCGAAACAGTAAAAAATATTACGGGTAATGCAAGCTTTGTTTTTGGTATGGCAGTGGAAGCCTGGGATTCTTTCCCACAGAAAATTGAATCTGGCCAAGGATCAAATAAAGTTCGTTGTCTGTCCGTCTGCCCTGCAAAGTGTGCACTAGAGCACTGCACGGGCCGATTTTTCCGGCCCGGGCCCGGCCCGGGCCCGTTTTTACATTGGGCGGCCCGCCCGAGCCCGATCAAAACTTTTATGGCGAGACCCGGGCCCGGCCCGGGCCCGGAAATAATCTACGTTACCCACCCGGCCCGGCCCGCCGCCCCTTTACCTTAAGCCCGAGCCCGGCCCGAGCCCGACTCGAAACAGGCCCGAACCCGGCCCGAGACCGAAAAATACATGTTTTTCAGAGTTGAGAAGCCCGAGAATAACTCGCAGAAAGCCCGAGCCCGGCCCGGGCCCGCGTCAAAAAACCCGAGCCCGGCCCGGGCCCGGGTCAAAAAGCACACGCCGTGCCCGAGCCCAGCCCGAGCCCGTGAAAAAACACCTCTACCCGGCCCGGCCCGGCCCACGGGCTTTCGGGTAAGCCCGAGCCCGTGCAGTGCTCTAGTGTGCACTATTGTTCGTCAGTTAGCAGCGCGCATTTGCTAGTATATCGATGCCATTTGAGCTATTAACGTCGCACGCTTGATTCAGCTTGTTCTGGCGCTTGGACCAGTCCTGCTCCTTTGACAAGAAACAAGTTTGCAAGCCGAGATTCGTTATAACAGTTTTACGGGACATGGCTCGTGAGCACTGAAAGTGCCTACCCTTTTTACCTAGTCGAACGGCGTTTACTCACCTGCGAAGGCTACAACAAAAAAGCTCTGGCCTTTGATTTGATAATACTGACACGTACACATGTTTATCTTTCACCGGTGGCCGCTTTCAACATTGGCTGACAAATGTTAAACGTTATCGCTCGGCGCAGGACGCGCCTGCATTGGAAGCTTCTCGGACGTTATCAATGCTTCTATCCGTCGTCTGTGGTCACCGACGCCCATGTAATCTGATTGTATGAGCGACGCGAATTGTCTAGAACTTTCTGGAAGACACGCGGGCATCAGGGATTAATCTGGAACCTTCGATGACTCAGGTATAAAAGCCGACGCGTTTCGCCGCTGATCAGATTTTCGACGATCGCCGACTGTGTTCGCCGCTATCGTTGTGCTTTGAGTGTACCTTGCTTTTGTGGGCACAGGTTCGCCCAATAAACAACCAGTTTCGTCGTACACAGTTTTACGACTGTTTTCTTCAGCGTCACTACTACGTGACATCTGGTGGAGGTGCTAGTGCGTTCATGCAGCGAACGCCCCCGCAAAGCCGTGATCCAAGCCCGAAACCGGAGGACAACGCCAACGTCACCAAGGACCAGCGAGCTAGCCGTAGGCAGCAAGGACTTCTGCCGGAGTACGGACTTCTTCCCGAGAAGACCACAGCGATCAAGGCCAAGTCAACGACCCCAATGGCAGCCCCAGCGTCCCCCATCCTGCTGCAACAACCTCGGGAGCCCCCGACCTTCCGTGGATCATCGGCTGAAGACCCTGAAACCTGGCTGGAGACATACGAGCGGATCGCGACGTTCAACAAATGGAGCGACGACGACAAGCTACGCCATGTCTATTTTTCGTTGGATGACGCTGCTCGGACCTGGTTTGAGAACAGAGAGACCACCCTGGTTACGTGGGACCTTTTTCGTGAAAACTTCGTGAGGACCTTCACGAGTGTCGTACGAAAGGAGAGGGCAGAGGTTCTCTTAGAAACCAGGGTGCAATTGCCGAACGAGAACATCGCGATCTTCACGGAGGAAATGTCTCGCCTCTTCCGCCACGCCGACCCCGACATGTCGGAAGAAAAGAAAGTTCGGTTCTTGATGCGGGGTGTCAAAGAGCAACTATTCACCGGATTGATGCGCAACCCGCCCAAGACTGTCGCCGAATTTCTTTCCGAGGCCACAACGATCGAGAAGACGCTTGAAATGCGCGCCAGGCAATACAACCGCCGTGCCCTGACCAACTACGCCGATGCTCAAGCTCTAGGCGCCGACGACCTGCGCGAGACCATCAGAGCAGTCGTTCGCGAGGAGCTGCAGAAGCTCTTACCCAGGTCGCAGCCTCAAGTGGCATCTATCGCCGCCGTCGTCAAAGAAGAAGTTCAGCGCTCACTTGGAGTTCCTGATGTGCAGCCGCAATCGCCGCAACCCCAGCCGGAAGCGCTGACTTACGCCGCCGTTGCCCGTCGTCAAGGCCCTCCTTCACGCTCGCACCAGGGCCAAGTAACGCCGCAGTTCCGTCGCCCACCGCCGCCGCCGCAGCCAGCACGCCCGCCCGTCACCCAGCGCAGCTACCCGAGAAAGACGGACATTTGGCGCGCCCCCGACCACCGCCCGCTCTGCTATCACTGCGGGGAAGCTGGTCATGTCTACCGCCGATGCCCATACCGCGAGATGGGCCTACGAGGGTTCGCCGTCAACGCGCCGCGTCCACAGCTTGGCGAGCGGCCGCGTGACATCGCCGATTACCTCGCCGGAGCCCAGTGGCAACCACGACGACCCTCACGCTCGCCGTCACCAGGACGTTACCTGTCGCCGCAGCGCCGACCATACACTGGCCCAGCCCGGGGCCGGTCCGTGAGCCCCTATCCGGGAAACTAAAGGCAGCAACCGATGGAGGTGCGGTTGCTGTACGACGCAATGCCGAAGATCCTCCGACGCCGCCGACGACGACGATTCGCGATTCATCACGACGAGATATCAGCACGCCGCCTAGCAACAGCCTTGACAACACTTCGCCGCCGAAAGAAGACCTTCCGACGCGACGTAGCAGCAGCGGAGCAAGCCGACGCAGCCGTGATCCGACGCCACGACTTAACCGTAATGCTAGACGACGGTCTACCGACTTAGACGTGCTCATCGATGGTCATAACGTCACCGCTCTCGTCGACACTGGCGCCGACTATTCCGTCTTCAGTGGCCCGTTCGCCGCCAAGTTGAAGAAGGTGAAAACAGCCTGGCAAGGACCCGATATCCGGACAGCGGGAGGCCACCTAATAACGCCGGCTGGAATCTGCACAGCCCGAGTCACGGTAAACAACCGCACTTACCCGGCGAGCTTCGTAATCCTGCCGCACTGCTCCAGGGATGTCATCCTAGGCATGGACTTTCTAAACCAATACGGTGCAGTCATCGACTTAAGATCCAAGTCGATAACGCTTTCAACGCACAACGCGCTACCACCGGATACAAGCATAAGTTACCATGCCTTGAATGTGCTTGAAGAACAAGTCACCGTTCCGCCTCGCTCCAGCGTAATGATTTCCGTCGGTACCGAAGTGCCTGCAGACATGGAGGGCATCATCGAGGGCGATCATCACCTACTGCTCGACCGTGAATTTGCGTCGCAAGAGGCATAGCTAAGCTACGTTCAGGGAAAGCAAGGGTGATGCTCACGAACTTCAGCCCTGAATACAAGCACATTAACAAAGGCACCACGGTCGCCTACATCGACGAAATGGTACAAGCCAGCAGTGCTTTCGCCTTCACGGATTCCAGTGCACCTGCAACGACGACTATAATACCTGAGCCAACTTTCGACGTCAATCAGAACCTTCCCAGGCACAAGAAAGAACAACTGAAAGCTCTGCTCCTGCAATACAAGGACTGCTTCTCGTCGTCGTCAAAAGTTCGACAAACCCCTGTCGCCAAGCACCGCATCATCACCGACGAAAATGTCCGCCCACTGCGTCAGAGCCCATACCGAGTTTCGGCGCGCGAACGTGAAGCCATAAGGCACCAAGTCGACGAAATGCTACGCGACGACATCATCCAGCAGTCCAAGAGTCCGTGGGCGTCCCCCGTGGTGTTAGTGAAGAAGAAGGATGGAACCCTACGTTTCTGCGTCGATTATCGTCGCCTCAACAAGATCACGAAGAAGGATGTATACCCCCTCCCACGGATTGACGACGCCTTGGATCGACTATACAACGCAAAGTATTTTTCGTCGATGGACCTCAAAACCGGCTACTGGCAAATCGAAGTCGACGAGAGGGACCGGGAGAAGACGGCCTTTATAACACCAGACGGACTGTTCGAGTTCAAGGTCATGCCGTTTGGTCTTTGCTCGGCACCTGCGACTTTCCAACGCGTCATGGATACAGTACTGGCAGGCTTGAAGTGGCAGACTTGCCTCGTCTATTTGGACGACGTCGTTGTGTTTGCCTCAAGCTTCGAGGAACACCTCCGGCGCCTTGAAACAGTTCTTCAAGCAATCAAAACCTCCGGACTCACGTTAAAGCCAGAAAAGTGCCGCTTCGCATATGAGGAGCTCTTGTTTTTGGGCCACGTCATCAACAAGTCTGGAGTGCGCCCCGACCCCCAGAAAACTGCGGCCATCTCCAACTTTCCTCTGCCCGCTGACAAGAAGGCAGTGCGTAGATTTCTTGGACTGTGCGCCTATTACAGGCGCTTCGTCAAGGATTTTTCACGGATCGCAGAGCCACTGACGTATCTCACGAAGGCTGACGTCGAGTTCAAGTGGGAGACGCCGCAACTCGAAGCATTTGAAGAACTGAAGCGACGCCTGCAATCGCCGCCAATACTTGCGCATTTCGACGAAAACGCCGATACCGAAGTCCACACCGACGCAAGCAGCGTAGGACTCGGCGCCGTGCTTGTGCAGAGGACTGATGGACTAGAAAGGGTTGTAAGTTACGCTAGCCGGTCGCTATCGAAGGCGGAAGCAAATTATTCCACAACAGAAAAGGAGTGCCTCGCCATCATCTGGGCTACATCAAAGTTTCGCCCCTACCTCTATGGCAGGCCCTTTAAAGTTGTGAGCGACCACCACGCCTTGTGTTGGCTAGCTAACTTGAAGGATCCTTCAGGTCGCCTAGCACGATGGAGTCTGAGACTTCAAGAATTCGACATCACTGTCGTTTACAAGTCCGGGCGAAAGCACTCCGACGCCGACTGCTTGTCTCGCGCCCCCGTCGAACCGCCGCCACAGGACGACCAGGATGACGATACTTTCTTGGGACCAATCAGTGCCGACGAATTCGCCGAACAACAGCGAGCCGACCCGGAACTAAGGAGCCTTGTAGACTACCTGGAAGGCAAGACCGTCATTGTGCCGAAGGTGTTCAGGCGAGGATTGGCGTCGTTTTTTCTTGCAAAACGACATTCTCCTAAAGAAGAACTTCTCGCCTCTCCGAGCCAACTACCTCCTCGTGGTACCCTCAGCATTGCGTCCAGAGGTTCTGCAAGCTCTCCATGACGACCCAACGGCTGGACACCTCGGTTTTTTCCCGCACGCTCGCGAGGATACAAGAAAAATACTACTGGCCTCGCCTCTCTGCCGACGTCGCCCATTACGTAAGGACATGCCGAGACTGTCAGCGACGTAAAACACCGCCGACAAGGCCAGCCGGACTTCTACAGCCGATCGAGCCACCTCGCCGACCGTTCCAGCAGATTGGGATGGACTTACTGGGGCCTTTTCCGACGTCGACGTCCGGGAATAAATGGATCGTCGTAGCTACGGACTACCTCACCCGCTACGCCGAAACAAAAGCCTTGCCCAAAGGCAGTGCTGCCGAGGTAGCCCGATTCTTCGTTGAGAACATCCTCCTGCGTCACGGTGCCCCAGAAGTCCTCATCACCGACAGAGGTACTGCCTTTACGGCAGAACTAACTCAAGCCATCCTGCGATACAGCCACACAAGCCATCGCCGGACCACCGCCTACCACCCGCAGACGAATGGCCTCACCGAACGCCTAAATAAGACCATCGCCGACATGCTGGCAATGTACGTCGACGTCGAACACAAGACGTGGGATGCCATCCTTCCGTACGTGACCTTCGCATACAACACGGCCGTGCAAGAAACGACGCACATGGCGCCGTTCAACCTGGTCTACGGAAGGAACCCGGCAACGACGCTTGACGCCATGCTACCGGACGTCACCGACGAAGAAAATCTCGACGTTGCCACCTATTTGCAGCGTGCCGAAGAAGGTCGACAGCTCGCCCGACTGCGCATCAAGAACCAGCAGAGGACCGACAGCCGACACTACAACCTTCGACGACGCTACGTCGAGTACCAGCCCGGTGACCGTGTTTGGGTCTGGACTCCGATACGCCGACGAGGACTTAGCGAGAAGCTGTTACGTCGCTATTTCGGACCATATAAGATCACCCGACGTATTGGCGCACTGGACTATGAGGTCGTGCCAGACGGCATTTCGCAATCACAGCGGCGCCGGGCACGACCTGAAGTCATCCACGTGGTGCGTCTTAAGCCTTTCTACGCCCGCTGACAAACTTAGGTACTTTGTTACTTTGTTATTGTTTTTTGTTATTTTGTTTATTACGCATGGTTTTGTTTTCGCTTTCGTGTTTGTTTGTAGCATCGGGACGATGCTTTTTAAGGGGAGGGTATTGACACGTACACATGTTTATCTTTCACCCGGTGGCCGCTTTCAACATTGGCTGACAAATGTTAAACGTTATCGCTCGGCGCAGGACGCGCCTGCATTGGAAGCTTCTCGGACGTTATCAATGCTTCTATCCGTCGTCTGTGGTCACCGACGCCCATGTAATCTGATTGTATGAGCGACGCGAATTGTCTAGAACTTTCTGGAAGACACGCGGGCATCAGGGATTAATCTGGAACCTTCGATGACTCAGGTATAAAAGCCGACGCGTTTCGCCGCTGATCAGATTTTCGACGATCGCCGACTGTGTTCGCCGCTATCGTTGTGCTTTGAGTGTACCTTGCTTTTGTGGGCACAGGTTCGCCCAATAAACAACCAGTTTCGTCGTACACAGTTTTACGACTGTTTTCTTCAGCGTCACTACTACGTGACAATACTGATAGCCCTGATACTCTATTCCAGGTTGTTTGTATACCAAAGGGCACCTGTGAGATTGGAAGTCAAGTGGGCCTAAAGCAACATGGTCGTTGACCTTGCACTCGTGAAAGTGGCAATCACATGATGTTTTTTCCCCATAGCCACAGATAAGCTCCAATCAAGAGCAGTATAGGACAGAGTGGGTGAGAGAGAAAGAGATAAAGATAAAATGGCAGGGAAGCAAGAACATTGTGGAAGCTGTGAATAGGCCAGCAATGTGGCGTACGTGACATTATGTGTCGTCATACCTCACACAGTATATGCGTGGGCGACCCACTCTTTCTTTGTTCGTGTTGCTGGGTTAGGGTGTAAGTACTTATTAGGTGTCGGTAGAGTTGAGTAACGTAGAGGCATTTCAGTGCTTAAAAGGTGACTGGCGAAGGATACTCTATCAAAATGCCTTTTGAAACGAGGTCTCACGACTGGGTAGAAAAGAACCCTGCCGGGAAAGCTTAATGGGACTGCATTTCGCCACTTGGCCGGGAAGGCACTCTCTGACGTGCTTTAGTATAAAGAGGACACACAATGTTATCACCATTCTCTTTTATGCAAATTTCATTCCGTCACGTATACCGAAGCAGAGAGAAACGAAAGAAAGACGAAGTTCCATAATTTTTAGCGCACTTTTTCCTTTCGACGTTTGAAAACAAGGGTTGAACAACATGACTGAGCACTTATTGCCACTTTCGAAGAATGGAATGATGCCTTGTCGCGTGGCCGCCGTTCGATTCGCTAGACGCTACTTTTTTCGCCAATATCGTCGTCAGACTGTCTGTGTGCCGCGAGTGCTTGACATGTGCCGCGACGCCTGCCCACCACCATGTAGTCGACAACGCAGAAACACCGCGGGAGAGGCGTGTTGCTTCGTGTCTCCCCTTGCACTAACGATGTAAGGGCATCAGTCGGTATTGGAGATGTATCGACCGAGGTCCCTGCGTGGGAAGGTCTCGAGAGGACCCGTCTGACCTGCCTCGACAAAACGGCGCTACAGGCCTATCTATCCGCGTGTCCTTTCCTGTGTACTGCCTCTCGGGAGAACCAAGTAACGTTCGCAAAACGAGAAAGCTGGCGTTAGCTAATATACAATTGAGAACAAGAATATACTCTTCTTAAATGGTCGAAGAAAACAGACACTCGCCAGCCGAAAAAGAAAAAGAAAAACGAGAACTTCTTCTTGAATTTACAGAGGTCAGCACACTTGTCTAGAACATTCTGCTGAGGGCCAAAGCACCTATCAAAGCTTAAGTCGACCACCAGGTCGAGAGAAAGCAACGGGAACTGTAAATGTAGTCACCCAACCTCACATACAGCCGATTTTGTGCCACATATGTCGTCTTCAGATATCGGCAGCGCAGCCCTGAGAGCGTGGTTCGCGGATTCTAGAGAAGTGTGTTGACCTCTGTACGTGGAGCAACCACGTCGTGGACGTGGTTGCTCCACGTACAGAGGTCAACAGACAATCGCCAACAGACGATTGCAAAAGGAAGGTTGTCTGGCGCGTGCGGGTGCGAGGGGCCGTCAGTATGAGACATAGTACATGAATTCACAAGAATAGGTGACCTGTACAGCTTGTTCATGATCATAAACGTGATTCCTATCGAGAGAGATACGGTGACAGTACGGTAGAGGCGGTAATTATTGATTGATGCAACATCCCCGCAGGGATAACCTCATTAAGCCCTCCATTGCTGCGAGTGTAAATGTGCTCCAAAATTTTACGAACGTGTGTTGTTTCCAAAAGGTCCTTATCAACTCACAGAGAAACAAGAAAAGCTCTCAAGGTTGAACGACACAAGGATGACTGTCAACAGCCCATAAGGGTAATTTGGTCGTTAGCCGGGCTTGTTGGTGTCACGAATTACTATAGCAAACAACGTCATAAGCTGCACAGAAACAGCACAAAATATTACAGAAAGCAGCGACACTAGCGCTGGGTTCCAAATGAAGTTTATCGTGTAGCGATGGAAGATCTCGAAAAAATATATTGTCATACAACGAGGTACTGGATTATAAATTTACATAACGGTACTGTATTAAGATAATTACCGTATTGTGCCCTAAGTGGTGCCCTACTTGAAAAGAGATTAAATACCTATTTGTTGCACTATAAACGGGCATGAGGAAGCGCCGTAAATATTTGTAGAATATTTCAATCTAAGAATAAATGATAGAATAGCTATTCAACGCTGTATGCGCGTGTTCATCCCTCTTGATCCTGTTTTCGAGCGATGCAAGTGTGTGAGAGCACATGAATATGACGGGGACTTCACTAGATTATCTTCGAACACTCTCGGGTCCTTTTCGTGATGTTCCCGAAGCAGGTATTTCAACGATAACTTCTTTGCGGCGGAGTAACGCTGTAGTCACACCCCTCCCCCTCACTCTCCTCTCCTACTCTCTCCCCTTTCTCTCTTCTAGGAATCCTCTACTGCACGGAGCGGCGCCCGCGTGCCACACCCCCCAGCGCATGCGCGTCCCCTCCCCCTCTATCTCCTCTCCTACGCTCCCCCCCTTTCTCTCCTCTAGGAATCCGCAGCGGCGCGCACGACAGGTGGTGCGACAGCTGCATACTCCGCTGGGGGCGCCATGGTAGTTCCGCGGTATGAAAATGATGGAGCGCGCGCGCCTCATTCTCTCTCCTGTGGAGCGCCGCGATGAGCGCTCGGGCCGCTGCCGCGAAACCATCTCCCGCTCAAGCTAACCATCTCCCCGCTGCTTCGCAGCCACATGGTTCCCTTTAGCGGGAGATGAAGTAATTTTTTATTTGAAGCGCACGCCAGTGCGCTTTGTTATATTAGTATTATAGAGAAGCGTCTTGATGCAGCGTAGACCAGAAATACGTGTTTGGCTAAATGCAGTGGTTCGCTCGTGGTCTGTTAGATGTGTGTGCGGTACTTGAATTCGTTGCCAGCAAAAATAGTGGAGTGACTCATATAGCCTGTCATAAAAGTGCGCTATATCAAAGCGCGCGCCTCGTGTAACGCAAGCAGGCGAAAGAGCACGTCGGCCCCGTGGCAGCTACGACAGAGGGAGAGTCCCTCTGTCGCCACAGGCAGCCGACGCGATCAACGGAGTCTAGAAGCTTCGACAAGTTACGCGAAGGTTAAGAAGAGAGAGAGGGCGCGTACCGAAACACCCTCTAAGACCCAGACTAACTGTGAGCAGATATAGAGGGCGGGTGCGACTTCCCGAGCGTGCACCTACGAATGAGTCGCCACTCTCCTCGAAGTCTTCGGCGGGCGCGGCCGAAAACACGATAAATGTCTAGAGGATTCCCAGGCTTTGTTCATGCTATGGGAGCACGACTCCATCAAAAGGGTCGAGAAGCGCCGGCGGAAGCAATAAAAGCTTAGACCGCTCCGGTGAAGAGATGTGACGTGAAGACTGACCGTCTGCGGAAGAAGGGGATTCGCCGGCAAGCTAACCGAGGAGTTTCTCGTGCACCTGCATTCCGAAAGAAGTTCCTACTTCGAGATTTGCCTCGAGCTACCTTGAGATCGTGCCGCTCAAGACCAACACGGGTGAATTTGAGTGGACACTTTGTGTTCCTATTTATTTTCTACTGTACGTTTTGGACTCTTAGTGCTTGTCGTTAATTATTTTCAAGCATTTTGTTACCATCCATCTGAATTGCATTGCGATGTACTATCCGAAGTGTGCGTGAGTGTTTGTGTAACTGCCTTATTTGAAGAATATATTTTGTTGTGTTTTGGCAACTCTGGGCTCTGACTCGTTCTTTGAACCACAACCGGCGTTCGCTAGCGCTAGAGGGCCCCTTATAGATTGTCCTTGCTTTCGTGGGAATATTTTCGGAAGCTGATAAGTCGGCTTTGAATTTTGGCCCCGCATTGGCGCCTCGCTCACGGGGTCTGTGACATAGCCAACCTGAATATAGTTGTCAATTATTTATCATAAGCGATGTACATGAAGAAAAGTAAAGGGAAACACACACTTATGTGCTAGTCACGTTGATTATAAAAGACGTAAAGAAATATATCAACAATAAGTAAGCTTCCCACCGGCACTTGTACGCGCGGCGTAGGAGCATCCTAGTTGCCACGGAAGCTAAAGAAAAAGACATATATTCTAATGCACAGAGCACCTCTGAAAAACCGAAATCATTGAGGGATGCAAACTAGTGTATCCATGGCTGGCTGGCGAATACAAGTGCATGTTAGCATTTTTACATGAGCACTTTAGCAAGCTCTTTCTCTTTTGTGAGAGTTCTCTCGCCTTAATACAAGTTTCCATTAATACTGTGAGGCTCCCTTTGGCAGCCTTAGGTTGATATTTTGTGGAGTTGTGTGTGTGCAGTTTTTAGATAATGCCGATGGTACAGTGCACATTGCGTGTATGACTGGTACTCAGAAGCATGTACTTGCAATTTAATATTGCCTTTCTATAACGAAGACTTTCTTTTGCTGGGCTGCAGAGCTGAGTCGGGCGCACTCAATGACTGGATTCTTCCAAGAGGGACCCTCAACACCGCAAAGCTATATATGACAGCTTGCTCATCTATCTTATAAGAAGCAAAACCATTGACCTAATCTAGGCACCTCACCGGAAAGACCATTGGGGTTGCCTTTCACACATGCACAACTTTCTATTTTTTATGATTTAATGAACGTCTTTCTCTCTTCGCCTGGAGAAACGTAGGTATGAGGTGAGGCCACTCATGTCTAGTACTGAATCCACTGAAGCGCTTATTGTTTTGAGTCTGTCGGCAATGAACGTTCCGATCAATCTGCCTGTTCAGCACATGTAGAAGACTACCCCATTTCAATCCCGCTGTCTATGACAGATGCGGCAAGGATGTTCCGCCTACTTGCACGCCAGTGCATTACATCAGAGTGGAATGTACCAAATTTTATGCACGCCCGTTTATGCACCCTGGATGCAAAGCTCAAGCCTTTCACTTCTACCAAGACTTTTCCGAAGAGACGCGACCCTTTTGTGTAGGCTATGGTTGGGCGTCGCGTTTACCAATGCCTACGCGTTTTCCATAGGGATGGCCGACACCGCAGCATGTGGCGATTTCGGCAACGCGGAAAAAAATCGGCATGTTCTATGCCAGTGCCCGCAGTACAGTGTGCAGAGACAATCGCTTACCGTCGTGCTGAACCAGGTGAATGTCCGGCCTCTGTTTAAAGAAAGAATTTTTCAACATCGACGCGACTCAACATTGCATCAGAAGGCCGTGCAAGCGCTACTGTGCTTCGTGAGATCGACCGGCCTGTATGAACGCCTGTGATTGGAAGGCCTTTCGTGTTACCTGTTCCCCCAGTGCAGGGTAGCAAACGGAT